>NC_091633.1:70617296-70917776 GCF_027580195.1 Bos mutus
ATTTAAAAGAATGAATTTAGAACACTTCCTCACACCATATACAAAAAGAAGTTCAAAATGTATTAAAGATCTAAATGAGAGGCCTGAAATCATAAAAATCCTAGAGGAAAACATGGGCCAAGCACTCTTTGACATATATAATAGCATTATTTTTTTGTCTGTTTCCTAAGGCAAAGGAAATAAAACAAAAGTAAACAGATGAGACCTAATTAAACTTAAAAGCTTTGCCACAGGAAAGGAAATAATTAAGAAAGCAGTCAACGTACTGAATAAATGTTTGCAAGTCGTACTGCCAGCAAGGGGTTAATATTCAAAATATATAAACAGATCAATACAAAAAGGCAATACAATCCAAAAATGGACAGAATCTTTTGACATATTTTTGCAAAAAAGAAACATAGATGGCACACAGGCACATGAAAGGATGCTCAATATCACTAACTGAGAAATGAAAATCAAAACTGAGATATCACCTCACACCAGTGAAAATGGCTATAGTCAAAAAGTCTATAAATAGCCAATGTTGGAGAGGATGTGAGAATAGAGAATCTTCTTACACTGTTATGTGCGTGCACGCATGCTCAGTCGCTACAGTCATGACAGACTCTCTGTGACAAGGGACCATAGCCCTCCAGGCTCCTCTGTTCATGGGATTCTACAGGCGAGAAGACTAGAGTGGGTTGCCATGCCCTCCTCCAGGGGATTTTCCCCCACCCAGGGATAGAAACTGCATCTCCTGCACCGCAAGGGGATTGAGCCAGCAGGAAAGCAACCTACACTGTGAGTGGGAATGTAAATTGGTGCAGCCATTCTATTAAACACTAGGGAGTTTCCTCAAAAAACTAAAAATAGAACTATCATATGGTCCAACAATTCCATCCCTGGGTATATATCTGGAAAAAATGAAAACACTAATTTGAAAGGACACATGCACCTCAATGTTCGTAACAGCACTAATTATAATAGCCAAGATACAGCAGCAAGCCAAGTGCTAATCAACAGATGGATGGATATAGAAGATGTGCCATATATATGAATATTACTCAGCCATAAAAAGGATGAAATTCTTCCACTCGTAGCAACATGGATGGACATAGAGAATGCTATGCTTAGTGAAGCAAAGTCAGAGAGAAAGACAAATATTGTATGAAATCACTTCTTCATGGAATCTAAAAAATAATACAAATTAATGTGTACACAAAAACAGAAGCATACTCACAGATGAGGAACATAAACTTGTGCTTACCAAAGGAGAGAGGGAAAGAAGGAAAGACAAATTAGGGGTGTGGGATATAAAGGTAAAATCTATCATGTATAAAAGGAAGCAGAAACGGTACACTGTACAGGACAGAGAATGGTAGCCGTTATAGTTTAATGATTTTCAGGCAGTGTGATCTGCAAAAATACTGTACGTTGTACACCTGAAACTAATATAAAATTGTAAGCTAACAATAACTCAATACATAAATAAAAAGCAAAGACGTAAAGAAAACCAGAATGAGCATAAATGTTAAATGAAAGAAAATAAAAATATAAGAAAGAAAGATGAGTATGTTTCATTCACCATTTGCAACAATAAATTTGCTTATCATTGTAAACAATATTAAAAATATAGTAGAAAACTGATAGTTTATTTTTTCCTATTTTTCAACATTTTGGAAAATACCATTTTATTAGTAATCCTGCATATAAGAAAAGTAAATAAACTTTGAATGCTGATGTTATGGGTACTGCAATTAGATACGAGAAACTTTTTCCAGATATTATCTTGCTCGTACTGATTTAATTTGATTAATCTCATTCCAAAGCTTTCCATATTCTATAATGCTTTGTTTTAATAAAATATGTATATTGTGGAAACATGGATGGATCTAGAGATTGTCATACTGAGTGAAGTAAGTCAGACAGAGACAGACAAATATCATGTAACGTGGCTTATATGTGCAATCTAATCTGAATATAATTTATTTAAATTTAAATCAGATGATCATTATTTCTACTACTGTGGACAAGAATCCCCTAGAAGAAATGGAGAAGCCCTCATAGTCAACAAAAGTTTTGGTGCAATACTTGGTTCAGTACTTGGTGCAATCTCAAAAATGACAGAATGATCTTGGTTCATTTCCAAGGCAAACCATTCAACATGACAGTAATCCAAGACTAGGCCCCAATCATTAACGTCAAAGAAACTAACATTGACCAGTTCTATGAAGACCTACAAGACCTTCTAGAGCAAACACCAACAAAAGATGTCCTTTTCATCATAGGGGACTAGAATGCAAAAGTAGGAAGTCAAGAGATACCTGGAATAATAGGTAAGTTTGGCCTTGAAGTACAAAATAAAGTAACACAGAGGCTAACAGAGTTTTGTCAAGAGAACACACTGGTCACAGCAGACACACTTTTCCAACAAGACAAGAGACAACTCTACACATGGACATCATCAGATGGTCAATACTGAAATCAGATTGATTATATTGTTTGCAACCAAAGATGGAGAAGCTCTACAGAGTCAGCAAAAACAAGACTTGGAGCTGACTATGTCTCAGATCATGAGGTCCTTATTACAAAATTCAGGCTTAAATTGAAAAAAGTAGGGAAAACTGTTAGGCCATTCAGGTATGACCTAAATCAAACCGCTTATGATTATAAAGTGGAGGTGATGAATAGATTTAAAGGATTAGATCTGGTAGACAGAGTGCCTGAAGAACTATAGGTGGAGGTTCATAACATTGTAAAGGAGTTGGTGATCAAAACCATCCCAAAGAAGAAGAAATGCAAGAAGGAAAAGTGATATGAGGAGGCTTTACACATAACTGAGGAAAGAAAAGTGAAAGGCAAGGGAGAAAGGGAAAGATATACCCAGTTGAATGCAGAGTTTAAGAGAATAGCAAGGAGAGATAAGAAAGCCTTCTTAAATGAACAATGAAAAGAAATAGAGGAAAACAATAGAATGGGAATGACTAGAAATCTCTTCAAGAAAATTGGAGATATCAAGGGAATATTTCATGCAAGGATGGACAGAAGCAGTAGGGACTGAACTGAAGTAGAAGAGATTAAGAAGAAGTGGCAAGAATATACAGAAGAACTATACCAAAAGAGTCTTACTGACCCAATAACCATGATGCTGCAGTCATTCACCCAGAGCCAACTATCCTGGTGTATGAATTCAAGTGGGATTTAGGAAGGATGTTAAAGCTGAAACTCCAGTACTTTGGGCACCTGATGTGAAGAGTTGACTCACTGGAAAACACTCTGATGCAGGGAGGGATTGGGGGCAGGAGGAGAAGGGGACGACAGAGGATGAGATGGCTGGATGGCATCACTGACTCGATGGACGTGAGTCTGAGTGAATTCTGGGAGTTGGTGATGGACAGGGAGGCCTGGCATGCTGCGATTCATGGGGTCGCAGAGAGTCAGACACGACTGAGTGACTGAACTGACTGACTGACTGACTGACTGACTACAAACAAAGCTAACAGAGGTGATGGAATCCCAGCTGAGATATTTCAAATCCTAAAAGATGGTTAATTCAGTTAAAGTGTTGCACTCAATATGTCAGCAAATTTGGAAAACTCAGTGGCCACAGGACTGGAAAAGGTCACTTTTAATTTCAGTCTCAAAGAAGGGAAATGCCAAAGAATGTTCACTACTGTACAACTATGCTCATTGCACATGCTAGCAAGGTTAAGGTCAAAATCTTTCAAACTAGGCTTCAGCAGTACCTGAACTGAGAACTTCCAGATGTATAATTTGGGTTTAGAAAAGGCAGAGGAAACAGATCAAATTGTCAACACTCTCTGGATCATAGAGAAAGCAAGGGAATTCCAGAAAAACATCTACTTCTACTTCATTGACTACTCTAAAGCCTATGATTGAGTGGATCACAACAAACTGTGGGAAATTTTAAAGGGATGGGAAATACCAGACCACCTTACTGGTCTGCTGAGAAACTTGTATGTAGGCCAAGTTCATATTCATTGAGTCAGTGATGCTATCTAACCATTTCACCGTATGCCACCCTCCTCTCCTTTTACTTTCAATCTTTCCTAGCATAAGGGTCTTTTCCAATGAGGGAGTTTTTCCCATCAGGTAGCCAAAGTATTAGAACTTCAGCTTCAATAACAGTCCTTTCAATGAACATTTAGGGTTGATTTCTTTTAGGATTGACCAGTTTGATCTACATGAAATCCAAGGAACTCTCAAGAGTCTTCTCCAGCACCACAATTTGAAAGTATCAATTCTTCAGCCTTCAGCCTTCTTTTCTTTGTTTGTTTGGTCCAATTCTCACATCCATTCATGACTACTGGAAAAACCATAGCTTTCACTATATGGACCTTTGTCAGCAAACTGATGTCTTTGTTTTTTAATATGCTATCTAGGTTTGTCATAGCCTTTCGTCCAAGCAGCAAGTGTCTTTTAATTTCATGGTTGCAGTCACCATGCCCAGTGATTTTGAAGCCCAATAAAATATGCAGAGTACATCATGTATAATACCACACTGGATGAATCACAAGCTGCAATCAAGATTGCTGGGAGAAATATCAACAACTTCAGATATACAAATAATACCACTATAATGGCAGAAAGGAAGAGGAATTAAAGATCCTCTTGATGAGAATGAAAGAGGAAAGTGAAAAGGTTGGCTTAAAACTCAACATTCAAAAACGTTGGATCATGGCATCCAGTGCCATCACTTCCAGGCAAATAGAAGGGGAAAACAGTGATAGATTTTATTTGTCTGAGCTCCAAAATCACTGCGGGCAGTGATGACAGCAGCCATGAAATCAAAAGACACTGAAATCAAAAGGACTGATGCTGAAGCTCCAATACTTTGGCCACCTGATGTGAAGAATTAACTCATTGGAAAAGACCCTGATGCTGGGAAAGATTGAAGGCAGGAGGAGAGGGGATGACAGAGGATGAGATGGTTGGATGGCATCACTGACTCAATGGACATGAGTTTGAGCAGGCTCTGGGAGTTTGTGATGGATAGGAAAGGCTGGCGTGCTGCAGTCCATTGGGTCACAAAGAGCTGGGCATGAGTGAGTGACTGAAGTGAGTCTGAGAGGCAAGGGAGGAGGGATAAATTGGAATATTAGGATTGACATACTGAAGTGATTTAGCAGCAGCAGCACACATACTTCTATGTATAAATAAATAATTAGTATGGACCTACTGTATTGCACAGGAAACTCTATACTCTGTAATGGCCTATTAGGGAAAAAACCTAAAATAGAGTGGTGGAGATAACTCTGTGGAGTTATATAATAACTCTGTGGATATATATATATATATATATATATATATATATATACACACACACACACACACAGAGTGTATATACAGTATATATATATACAGTGTATATACAGTGTGTGTATATATATATATACACACAGTATATATATATATATACAGAGTGTATATACAGAGTATATACAGTGTATATACTGTATATATATACAGAGTATATATATATATATACTGTATATATATACAGTGTATATACAGTGTGTATATATATATATACAGAGTGTATATACAGAGTGTTTTATATATATATATATATATATATATATATATAACAGATTCACTTTGCTATATACCTAAAACTAACACAACATTAGTTGTGAACTGAACTAAACTGAACTGAATGATTTTCACAATATATTTTCCAGGGCTTATTCAAAGACTATAAGTAGAAATTGATCAACATCTATAACTTATGTTACAACATAGACTCATAATTCTTAAATTAAAAATAACTATATAAAGAATAACATATGCATTCATGTATTACATGTCTTTTGTAACTTTTTATGTGTAAAATCTATTTATGCTACACAAAAGTTTCATTTAATTTTCATTGTAAGAACAAACTTGTTGTTATCAAAGGGGAGAGAGAAGGAAGAATGAATAAATTATGGTATGGGATTAAAATATAAAAACTACTATGTATAAAGTTTAATAAACAAATAGGCATATTGTATAACACAGAGAATGAGAGTAATATCCTGCACAACTCCATACCCATCATACTCATAACACCACTCAATTATCAGGGATACGAATTTTTCTTTAACTGCATTTTCATTTTCACCAAAACTAAAATGCATTTGAGTCATTCCAGATGAACTAGTGAAAAACAAAGGACAAAAATAATTTAACAACTTATAGAAAGGAATCATTACAATCTTGGTCTGGAAAGATGTTTAAGAAAGAATCTAGAAATTAACATTTATTTATTTCACTTCTCAATAATTTAAAATTCTGTAACAAACAATCTGATAAAGGGAAGTTTACATCTTCCTTTTTAATCATTATATGTGTAATTTCATTTTATTGCCTTAATGTGCTACTACTTCTACCAAAACTTTTTTTAAAAGGGCGGGGAAACTGGTGGACACACTTGATTTTTTACCTATTTCAAAAGAAATATTTTCAGAATGTCACCAATAATAATGGTGAAAGTGAAAGTGAAAGTCAATCAGCCCTGTCCAACTTTTTGTTATCCAAGGACTGTAGTCTGCCAGACTCCTCTGTCCATGGAATTCTCTAGGCAAGAATACTGGGGTGAGTAGCCCTTCCCTTCTCCATGGGATCTTCCCAATCCAGGGATCAAACCCAGGTCTCCTGCATTGCAGGCAGATTCTTTACCATCTGAACCACCAGGAAAGCCCAATGATAATGGTACTTGGATTAGCTTTTGTTGATTTTCTTCATAAAATTAATGAAATATTTTTATTTTCCTAATTTGCTCAGGGTTTGTCGTTGCTGTTAAATCATTAATAGATCTTTTTCTTGATTTAACTGAGATATTCATTTAACTGTGCTTGTATGTATGTACATATACATATAAACACAAACATATATATATGATATATAATACATATATATACATATCCATGCATATATTTGCTTTTCAAATATATAATAATAGTAATATATTTTATATGGTACTTATATATTTATAGATAGATACATATATACATATACATGCATAGATATTTGCACTTGTTTTGGTAATGTGGGGAGGATTTTACATACATATTCAAATGTGAGTCTGGGTTAAAATTTTCCTTTCTTACACTGTTTTTGTCATCAGAATGGCTATCAGGTTTTGCTAACTATATAAATTGTTGTTGGTGTTGAGAGAGTCATTTCCTAGGGAGGTTGATAAGAAGTCTAAGGGTCCCCAAGGAGAGAGGGGTCTGGAATTCTCAAGGAGGAAGAAAGGACAAACTTTTTTTCCTCTACATTCCTTAGGATTATATAACAATAATGTATCCTGCTTGAGGACAGTCTCTGGAAAAAGCCTTCTGGCTAATCCTATTATCTTAAAATGTAAATTATGGGGGTAGGTCTAGCGAAGTCTTTACAACCTCCGGACATTCTTTTGATTCACTGTAATAACTAATTAGAGAGTATATAACTCCATGGCTAACACTAGCAAGTGGGTACTCTTTCTGCCGCCTCCTGATGCTTATGTCAGAAGCTTTCTCTATCTCCTTTATACTTTAATAAAACTTTATTACACAAAAGCTCTGAGCACTCAAGCCTCTTCTCTGGCTGCGGATTGAATTCTTCTCCTCCGGAGGCCAAGAATCCTGGTGCCTTTGCGACGTTCAGCAACAACCTTTCATCTTGGGGGCTCATCTGTAATTCTTCAGGACAAGGTAAGGATGTTTGGGGCTCAAATTCTTTGTTCTCCTAGTGAACACGTTTTCTGCTGTACTTTACTAAGTCTGCGGTGTACTTGCATGAATGAATGAAATGCCCTGCACGAAGCAAGTGAGGAGCCCTGCTCTGCGGTTCTGTGGCGACCTCACACGGCTTATGGCAAAAGCCTGTCGGGGGTTCATACTGACCTGCCAATGCCAAGAGGCACCCAACGTCTCTTTCAGGGACCGCCCAGAAATGGGCAAAGTGTGTGGATTGAATTTTCCTTTCTCGGTCAAACTTTTCAGTCTCTTTGACAATTTCATAACTCCTTGGAATTTAGAAGTATGAACCTAACCTGTCAGATCATAGACTTGTGATCTATGCTGTTACTGTGTACTGCTACTTAGGTCACAAACTTGGATTGGTAGTCAGGAAGCACCTAGCCTTGTTAGGCATGGAAAGTTTGGAAGCTAGATGGAGCTCTATCTCCAAGAGCATCTCTGAGGCTAAAGTTTACTCAGATTGGAACTACAATGGAGTTTTTTTTTTTTTTTCCCTTTGGTAACGCTGGCTCTTAGTGGACCAGAGGAGACTCTTATACTGGTGTGGTGATGCTTAGGAGGCTCTCATACTGGTGTGGTGACACTTGGAAGGAACATCTCAATTTTATGTTCCAACCGGTCTTATTGTGGTCAGGAATATACTCAGGGTCATGCACAGGCACTCAGGTGACGAATGTTTCCCCCAGCGGTTTAGCCGGGGAGGCATTCTGGAAGGATGCTCTGATTGCACCCCGGGTGGCATCAGAGGCAAGCAAGGTTTTAATGGTGAGGAGCTGGACGTCAGAGATGCCATCAGGTCTACCCCTGGTGCATCCCGACCCCGTCTTGGTGGTAGAACTGGGAGGGACGAGTATGTCACCTGCATGGGTAAGGGACAGACTAAGTCTAACCGGCAAAGAAAAACTTTGGTGTAAAGTCTGTCTACACCCCCATCTAGAGCAGGGAGGGATGCCTCCAGTAGAAAGAGGGTGCTGGTCGCTTTTTTTCTCTCTTACAGATGGGAGCTAACAATTCCAGCCTCACTCTTTTGAACTGTATCCTGAAAAACTGGGATAGATTTGATCCCCAGGGCTTAAAGAAGACATACCTGGTCTCCCTATGTGATACTGCATGGCCACGGTACCCACTGGAAGATGGCAAGTGGTGGCCAGTTGGAGGGTCTCTTAAGTATAATACTGTTTTACAATTAGATCGGTTCTGTAGAAAACAAGGAAAATGGGTAGAAGTAGCCTATGTGTTGCCCTTTTTCTCTCTACAAAATATGCCAGACTTATGTCCTAAGGGTATAGATTTGGGTATGACTCCTTCAGCTCCCTCCTGTCCTCCAACTTTGCTAGATGAGATGGAGGACAGGAGACAAAGAGTTAAAGAAAAGCAGGTTTCTCCTAGGATAATATGCACAGAACAGCCAGAGAGACTGAGGAATAGCCACACAAGCTTTTACTTCTTCATGAAGCACTCACCAGGAAAAATAATCAGTCTATGAGAGTTAATAAGCCTTTTTCTTATCAAGAAATACAAAGAATCAAGGGGGTCTGGGAGACTATTTAGAGGACCCAGAAAAATATATTAGAGCTTTCAAAGGTGTTACTCTGCTTTATGACCTTACTTGGAAGGATGTGATGTATATCTTGGGACAAACACTGACTCCCGACTAAAAGACTTGAGTTTTGGGGAAAGTGCTTGCTTATGGAGATGAACAGTTTGGTAATGAATCAGTAGGGAAGAGGGAGGACGAGATAGCCACCCTCCCCACTGGGAGTCAGGTGGTCCCAACTACAGAACCAGATTGGGACTACAACACAGCTAAAGGAAGATGGGATCAGAGTCATTTTGTCAGATGTATTCTTGAAGGACTGAGGCAGGCGCATGCTAAGCCTTTAAACTATGGCAAATTGGCAGACATAGAATAGGAGGAGAAGGAAGCTCCTGGTAAATTCCTAGATAGACTGAGAGAAGCCCTTCGCAGATTCACTGAGATTGATCCTGAAAGTGAAGAGGGAAAAGTGATCTTAAAAGATAGATTTCTCACTTAGTCGGCTCCAGATATCCGCCATAAGCTATTAAAATAGGACCAAATCAGTCTTTGGATAGTCCGTTACAACTAGCTCAGACAGTCTATTATGGTAGGGAATATGAGGAAAAGAAAGGCAGAAAAAGACAAAGGAACAGGCAGAAGCCCTTGCAATGGATATGAGAACTATTCTTAAACAGCCTGAGAAAAATGCCCAGAGGGACCCAGGGGAAAAGGGATGGGCTTGCTATTACTGGGGAAAAGATGGGCACCTTAACCGGGATTGCCCTCAGGCATCTAAGCTGCCCCCGGCTCCATGTCTGGTCTGCAAGGACCACACTGGAAGAGAGACTGCCCTCACAGGCGTAGGTTTCAGGGGTCGGACTCTCAAGACAATCAGGACTGAAGATGCCCTGGGGTCCCCAAACAAGCTCCCATCCTAATTACACCTGAGGAACCCCAGGTATTAATAACTCTGTGTGTGTGTGTGGAGGGGGGTGGCAATCAGTCAATTTCCTTTTAGATACTGGGGCAACTTACTCCGTGCTTACTGAAGCCCCTGACCCACCTTCTTCCCGATCCACTTCCATAATGGGACTGTCTGGATGAGCCAAAGGGTATTACTTCAGTTGTTCTTTAAGCTGTAACTGAGACTCTGCTATTTTCACGGAAGTTTCTGATCATGCCAGAGTCTCCCTCACCCCTTTTGGAAAGGGATATACTGAGCAAAGAAGAAGGCAATGGCAACCCACTCCAGTACTCTTGCCTGGAAAATCCCATGGATGGAGGATCCTGGTAGGCTGCAGTCCATGGGGTCGCACAGAGTCGGACACGACTGAAGCGACTTAGCATACTGAGCAAGGTCCATTCCTCTGTTTTCATGAATAAGGAGCCTTCCCTTTCTCTCCCTTTAATTGAACAAAATGTAAATCCTAGAGTATGGGCTGATGGAAAATCTGTGGGTTGAGCACAAAATGTTATTCCTGTAGTTGTCAAGCTCAAAGACCCACACTTATTTCCACATAAGAAGCAGTATCCACTGAAACCTGAAGTGAAGGAAGGGTTAAAACCCATCATTGAGAATTTAAAGGAGCAGGGACTATTAATTCCCTGTAACAGTCCCTGCAACATTCCTATTTTGGGTACAAAGAAATCAAATGGTAAATGGAGACTAGCTCAAGATTTACGAATAATAAATGAAGCTGTAGTTCTTTTACACCCCATGGTGCCTAATCCTTACACTCTATTGTCTGAAATTCCTGAATGGGCCAAATATTTCTCAGTAATTGATTTAAAAGATACCTTCTATTCAGTGCCTTCGGGGAGGAAAGTCAATTTCTATTTGCCTTTGAGGACCCTATGCAGCTAGGTTCTCAGGTAACCTGGACAGTTTTGCCCCAGGAATTTCGTGACAGTCCTCACTTATTTGGATAAAGTTTGTCATGGGATCTACAAAACTTTAATAGCTCCGAAGCAGTCGTGTTACAATATGATATTTTGCTTAGTGCTGAGAAAGAGGAAGCTTGTTCATGAGCCTCAGAAGACTTCTTAAACTTTCTGGCAGGCTGCGGTTACAAGGCATCAAGAAAAAAGGCTCAGCTTTGTCAACAATCTGCTACATATCTGGCCTAATCATATCAGAAGGGACTAGGGCCATGGAAAAACAGACTGGTTCTGAATAGGAAAAGGAGTATGTCAAGGCTGTATATTGTCACCCTGCTTATTTAACTTATATGCAGAGTACATCATGAGAAACGCTGGGCTGGAAGAAGCACAAGATGGAATCAAGATTGCTGGGAGAAATATCAATAACCTCAGATATGCAGATGGCACCACCCTTATGGCAGAAAGTGAAGAGGAACTAAAAAGCCTCTTGATGAAAGTGAAAGAGGAGAGTGAAAAAGTTGGCTTAAAGCTCAACATTCAGAAAACGAAGATCATGGCATCCGGTCCCATCACTTCATGGAAAATAGATGGGGAAACAGTGGAAACAGTGTCAGACTTTATTTTTCTGGGCTCCAAAATCACTGCAGATGGTGACTGCAGCCACAGAATTAAAAGACGCTTACTCCTTGGAAGGAAAGTTATGTCCAACCTAGATAGCATATTCAAAAGCAGAGACATTACTTTGCCAACAAAGGTCTGTCTAGTCAAGGCTATTGTTTTTCCTGTGGTCATGTATGGATGTGAGAGTTGGACTGTGAAGAAGGCTGAGCGCCGAAGAATTGATGCTTTTGAACTGTGGTGTTGGAGAAGACTCTTGAGAGTCCCTTGGCCTGCAAGGAGATCCAACCAGTCCATTCTGAAGGAGATCAGCCTTGGGATTTCTTTGGAAGAAATGATGCTGAAGCTGAAACTCCAATACTTTGGCCACCTCATGCGAAGAGTTGACTCATTGGAAAAGACTCTGATGCTGGGAGGGATTGGGGGCAAGAGGAGAAGGGGACGACAGAGGATGAGATGGCTGGATGGCATCACGGACTCAATGGACATGAGTCTGAGTGAACTCCCGGTGTTGGTGATGGACAGGGAGGCCTGGTGTGCTGCCATTCATGGGGTCGCACAGAGTCGGACATGACTGAGGGACTTAACTGAACTGAACTGAACTGAAATCATTCCCTATCTATGACTTTAAGACAATTGAGAGGATTTTTGAGACTCACAGGCTACTGTGATTTCAGGTTATGGGGAACTTGCCCAGCCTTTATATAAACTTATAGCTGAAACTCAGCAGGCCCAAACAGACAAACTGGTTTGGTCTCTAGATACTCAAAAAGCTTTTAAGGTTCTTCAGACTGCTCTCCTGCAAGCTCCTGCTCTGAGCTTGCCCACAGGGTCAGAATTTAATTTGTTTGTCACTGAAAGAAAAGGTATGGCCTTGGGAGTTTTGACACAACCTTGAGGGCCTCACCAGCAACCTATTGCTTATCTAAGCAGAGAATTAGATGTAACTTCACATGGGTGGCTCCAATGCCTAAGAGTAATTGGGGCAGCAGCTTTATTAGCACCTGAAGCTTTAAAAATAATTAATGGATGAAACCTTACTGTATTGACTTCTCATGATGTGAGTGGAATCTTAAATTCTAAGTTTAATATTTGGATGACAGACAGTAGGCTTCTTAAATATCAGTCACTATTGTTAGAAAGACCAGTAACTAAGCTTAAAGTTTGTGGAAATTTAAATCCTACCACTTTCCTTTCTGAGAAGGAAAATGAAACACCTGATCACGATTGTTCCCAATTTCTAACTTTAAACTTCAAGAAGATCTAATGGATACCCCATTAGACAATCCTGACATGGAAATATTTACAGATGGCAGTTCTTTTGTTCGGGATGGAAAGCGTAAAACAGGTTACGCCATGGTTACTGCTGAACAGGTTTTAGAAGCAAAATCTCTCCCCCAGGGAACCAGTACTCAGCACAGCTTGTGGCTCTGACTTGAGCTCTAGAGTTAAGCAAAGGGCAGCGGGTAAATATCTACACTGATTCTAAGTATGCTTATTTGACTTTACATGCTCATGCTGCAATATGGAAAGAGAGACAGTTTATAACAGCGACAGGAGAACCTATTAAACATTTCAGAGAGATCAAGAGACTTTTAACTGCTATATGTTGTCCTAAAGAAGTAGCTGTTATGCATTGCAAAGGGCACAGCAGGGAAGGGAGTAAAGTAGCCAATGGTAATCAGCTGGCTGACTGTCAATCCAGAAAAGCAGCACTTTAGGAAAGCCCTTCACTACAGACGCCTTTGATCTGAACAGGTCCTGTGGAACAGGAAAAACCACAATATATTGAGGAAGAATTAGGAAGATATGAGAAAAGAGGAGCAAAGATTACTGATAAAGGATGGTTACATCTGAGGATGGACAATTAATAATTCCTGAAAGTGCTCAATAGAAAATTCTTAAGGGTTTACACCAGAGTTTTCATTAGGGTGGAGAGAGTACTTACCAGATGGCTTCTCGTTTGTTTGAAGGTAAAAATGTAATGAAAACTCTAAAGAATATTATCAAAAGGTGTGAGGTTTGTCAGAAAAATAACCTAAGGACTGAAAAGCTAGCAAAATCTGGGTTACAATGAAATGGAAAGTATCCTGGAGAGGACTGGGAAATTGATTTTACTCATATGCCAAAAGCTAATGGATATTCTTGCTTACAAGTTTGGGTGGATACTTTTACTGGATGGATTGAGGCTTTTCCCTGTAGTAGTGAGCAGGCTAAGGAGGTTATAAAGGTTTTAATCCATGAAATTATCCCCAGGTTTGGGCTGCCACAGAGGCTTCAGAGTGACAATGGCTCCGCCTTTAAAGCTGCTATAAATCAGGGGGTGTCTAAGGCTCTAGGAATAGAATATCACTTACACTGTTCCTGGAGACCCCAATCCTCAGGAAAGGTTGAAAAAGCTAATGACATTATCAAAAGACATATGTGCAAATTAAGTCAAGAAACGCAGGACAATTGGATTAAAGTCCTACCCATAGCTTTAATGAGGGCTCGAACTGCCCCCAAAAGGAGGGACTGTCCCCCTTTGAATGTATTTATGGAAGGCCTTTCTTATGCACAGACATTGTTATAGACCCCAAAGCCTTGGAATTAACTAATTATGTAACTCAGCTCTCAGCTTTTCAACAGGCATTAACAGAACTCTGGTAGATGGCTCCTGATCCAGCCTCTTGAATCAAGCAAGCCTCTATTTGAGCCAGGAATTGAGGTCCTCATAAAAACATTGGGGTTTGGGGGCCCATCCCTTGAGCCCCTCTGGGAAGGCCCTTACCAGGTTATTCTTTCTTCTCCTACAGCTGTCAAAGTGTGAGGAATTGATTCGTGGGTACATCACACTCGAATTAAGAGGTGGCACCCTGACCAGAGCTATGTGACTTCATTTTATGTCTTTACTTTCTATGCTTTGACTTTGCACTTTTTAAATGGGCCTGATAATCTATGTGAGCCTATGTATGCTGACTCCAAAAATCCCGAGTCTGCCGTTTGAGCCTCAACACAATGCCTTCCTGTCCTGGACTCACTCCTACGCAGCATTTCACAATCAGTCTAACTGCTGGGTGTGTGGAGCACTCTCCTCTTCATCAGTGGAAGGCTTCCCATGGTGGACATCTCCACTTCAAGGAAAGACTTTCTCCAAGTCTGCAAATACTTTTAACAACAATCGCATGTGATGCCTCTTCTTAAACTGATGACATCTAACAATCCTAAGACGGACTGATGTCACTCTGGACATAATATGACTTTTAATTTGATTTTAACTTGTTTTAAGGACTATTTTGCCTTGCATCTGTAACTGTGTAATTGGATTTGTTTCTAGTCGCATGAAGGCTTTTAAGTTACAAATGGTTGTCCAACCCCTGAGTGCCACAGCCTCTTCCAAATATTACTTAGGGCCCCTGGATCAGAGACCCTTAATATGAGGGTTAGGAGAATATATTGCCTCAACAATTTAGGGACCACACCCCTAAATAGCAGGAAGTAGTTATGGAATGAAAATGACGCCCCTTTCCCTTAGCAACATAATTCTCCTAAAGGAAAAGAGGGGAATGAGAAAGTCATTTCCTAGGGAGGTTGATAAGAAGTCTAGGGGTCCCCAAGGAGAGAGGGGTCTGGAATTCTCAAGGAGGAAGAAAGGACAAACTTTTTTTCCTCTACATTCCTTAGGATTATATAACAATAATGTATCCTGCTTGAGGACAGTCTCTGGAAAAAGCCTTCTGGCTAATCCTATTATCTTAAAATGTAAATTATGGGGGTAGGTTTAGCGAGGTCTTTACAACCTCCAGACATTCTTTTGATTCACTGTAATAACTAATTAGAGAGTATATAACTCCATGGCTAACACTAGCAAGTGGGTACTCTTTCTGCCCCTTTCTGATGCCTATGTCAGAAGCTTTCTCTATCTCCTTTATACTTTAATAAAACTTTATTACACAAAAGCTCTGAGAGATCAAGCATCCTCTCTGGCCCCAGATTGAATTCTTCTCATCTGGAAGCCAAGAATCCCGGCATCTTTGCATTGTTCAGCAACAACCTTTCAGTGTTTAGTGACTAAGTCATGCCCGACTTTCGTAAACCCATGAATTGTAGCCCTCCAGGCTCCTCTGCCCATGGGATTTTCCAGGCAAGAATATTGGAGTGGGTTGCTATTTCCTTCTCCAAGGGATCTTCCTTACCCAGGAATCAAACCCACATCTTCTTCATTACAGGTGGATTCTTTACCACTGAGCCACCTAAGAAGCCCTAAGCATATAAAGAGTAGAGTGTATTTTTTATTTGATTCTCTGGAAGACTTTATGCAAGACTATATTTATTTCTTACTGGGTTGTTGGGTAGAACTTATTCATGAAGCCATCTAGCCTGGGTTTTCATTGTCAAGAACTTTTTGACTAATAATTCAAATAAACAGTAATTTGATTTCTCTAGTGGTTATAGAAATATTCAAAATTTTAATTTCTTCTTGAATAAGAGCTTACTAAGTAATATTTTGTAGTGATTTTCCCATTTCATTTACATTTTCAAAGTTATTGGCATAATGTTCAAAATGTTCTTTTGGTGTCTAAAGCATCTATGGTTATAACAATCATTTTATGCTAATTACTGGATAATTGTACTTTCTCTGTTAATCTTTTTTTCTTGATCTTTTTTATCCATTTCTCTAAATTGTTTTCTAAATCTAATTGTTTTCTAAATCTATTTTCTAAATTGTTTCAAAGTACCAACTTTGTCCATACTTTGTACATATAGTTTCATGTTTTTAAATTTATTTTTTATTTCTTCCTTTATGTACTATTCCGTTTATTTTATTGCTCCTTTTTCTAGTGTCTTTATATGGATGTCTATCTCTTTAGTTTGGAGTATTTTTTATTTCCTAATATGAGTATATAAGTTTGTGAATTTCCTTCTAAATACACTTTAGATATATCTTGCTGCTAAGTCACTTCAGTCGTGTCCGTCTCTGTGCGACCCCATAGACAGCAGACAACTAGGCTCCGCCATCCCTGGGATTCTCCAGGCAAGAACACTGGAGTGGGTTGCTATTTCCTTCTCCAATGCATGAAAGTGAAAAGTGAAAGTGAAGTCGCTCAGTCGTGTCCAACTCTCAGCGACCCCATGGACTGTAGCCTTCCAGGCTCCTCCATCCATGGGAGTTTCCAGGCAAGAGTACTGGAGTGGGGTGCCAGGGCCTTTTCCATTGGATGTATCTTACAGACTTGCAATTCTCAGTACTTTTGTTATAATTGAAAATAATTTCTAATTTTTATCATAATTTCTTCGTGAATGAATGGGATAGTTGATATATATTTTTCAATTTTAATATGTGTGGGATTTTTCTAGTTATCTTTCTGATACTGATTTTTAACTTAATTCCATTGTGTCTGAGAATATAATTTGTATTATGTCAACCCTTTTAGATCATTTACTATTTTTTTCAAAATTATATCTTTCAAAAAACTCCTGGAGCTTGAATAATACCCATCATAAATTTTCTGAGCTATTCAATTAATCAAATAAGAATAGAAAACAAAGTAAAATATATTTGAAAGAAGATGAACCTTTGCATCTGAGACTAAAAGAGAACAGTTGATGGGATAAACTACCTTCTCTCCTGGGGTCACAGAGACTCTCCAGATGCAGTGTGTATAAGACGGATATCCATTTGGAAATCCTGGGGAGGAAAGATTGCCATTGGATTCTTGTAGGGTTTCTCCACATGCTGAAAGAAAGAAAAAAACAACATATGTTTGATTTTTTTTAATGAAAAAGATAAAATTATTCATTATTTTTTATAAGAGACATTTGCATCACTAATGAATCTTGAGCATTTTGGTGTTAGAGAAGGATATATATTTGTATAACACTTCCTTTATAAGTAATTTTTTAAATGTCTTTCTTACTAGAATTTCAGTATACTTAAAGGGATTGCTATAGCTAACCATATAACAAGATTATGAGATAAATAACCTGATGAAACACAAAATTCTTCCTTATGGAGACATTTCTCATTCATTCCCAAGGAGCAAATAGCCAACTTATACATCACCCATACTCAGATTCAAGCCAGTGGGTACCTATTTGATGTGATTCTGGGACCTCATAAAACATTTTATTATTATATTTGGTGTACAGTGAAGTTAATTTTAATAATGAATACTGTATCAAAGTTGGGAAAAATAAAATTTAAATAATAATGAATAAATATGCAGTAAAAGTGGTGCCAAAATGACACACAATGAAATATTTTTTTCAAAATAAACTGGAATAAATTGAAACATAAAACATTATGGAAGACAAATTTTCCAATGAGATATAGATATTTATCTATTCTCTGTTTTCTCCCTATTATAAGTAGAAATGACTGGGAAAGCAATTTTATTTTCCTTTTACTACCCTTATCTACTGGAGAATCCCATGGAGAGGAGCCTGGCAGGCTACAGTCCATGGGGTCACAAGAGTTGGACACGACTTCGTGACTAAACAACCAAACAACCAACAACCCTTATCTAACTTCTTGGTAGTAATTATCAGTCATCTGATGTAGCAAACAGTCAGCTGTACGGCCTCAAGATCAATATGACTAATATCTATAGGCCAATTCAACAAAGGCAAGGTCAGAGGATAATTAGCTCACTGGTTCAGCCAAGGTTTGTAGTCAGAAGCATTCTACAATGGACTGTCTTGTTGCTTTTGCAAGACATGATCTGAGTCAAATGAATCTAAGCTGATTTAAGTATCCTTAATTCATGAACAATTCCTATACACCAGTTAGTTTATATAAATATTTATATAAAGCTGTTTATAACTTTCATTCAACAGTTTGAAAGAATAACTCCTTCCTTCTGAAGAAGACTGAAATAGAACCTGATATATTACCATATTATAGAGCCAGCAGGTGAACTCTTGTCTCATCAAAACAATACATTATAAATGGTTCTGCATATCCTGATTTAAATGAAGAAACAAAAATAATGGCTTGGAAGACATAAAATAGAGATGTAAAAAGAGTTTGATATGATATAAATATTTATGCAGCCATGAAATTAAGACACTTGCTCCTTGGAAGAAAAGCAGTGACAAACCTAGACAGTTTTTTAAAAACAGAGACATAAACTACAAAGGTCCGCATAGTCAAAGCTCTGGTGTTTCCCATAGTCATGTATGGATGTGAGAGCTGGAACAATAAAAAAGGCTGAGCACTTAAGAACTGATGCCTTTGAACTGTCATGAGGGAGAAGACACATAAGAGTCCCTTGGATAGAAAGGTGATCCAACTAGTCAATCCTAAAGGAAATCACCCTGAATACTCATTGGAAGGACTGATGCTGAAGCTGAAGCGCCAATAGTTTGGCCACCTGATACAAAGAACTGACTCATTGGAAAAGAGCCTGATGCTGGGAAAGATTGAAGGCAGAAGGAAAAGGATAACAGAGGATGAGATGGTTGGATGGCCTCACAGACTCAATGGATATAAGTTTGAGCAAACTCCGGGAGATGGTTTAGGACAAGGGAAGCCTGGTATGCTGCAGTTCATATGGTCACAAAGAGTCGGACATGACCGAGAGGCTGAACAACAACAAATAGTGTTTGTACAACAAAATAAATTTAAAATAAGAGCAAGCAATATTTATTCTGATTAACAGGTAGATAGAAGCAACTTGAGAATAAAAGAAAAATGCTCAAGGTAAAAATATATAATCAGCACTTTTCATGAATCATCTAAGGATACTTGATAAATGTGACATTACAAAAACCCTTAGAAAAATGAAAATTTGTTAAGATTTATTAATGCAACCAATGTGCTTCTAATTATGATCAGTTTAGGTGCTAAATAGCCATTGGGGATTTAGTGTGTTTCAATGAAAAAAGCTACAATTTACAGCAATTTAAAAATAAATTCTGTAATTCTAAGCCTCATAGAATGTTGGTACTGGATTTCCTCAAGTGGAATTAAAACAATTAACTCACAATTGTAAACAAACATTATTATACTGATAAAATGATAAAACAGAAAGTTCTCTGAAAGGCAAAAAAAAATGAATATAGTTCAAAAATCTAACAAATGTATTATATAACACTTACTTATAATGCAAGAAGTGTGGACAACAGTTGCCAAGTTGTAATCATTTGTGCATTTCCCTCAGTACATGTGGCTATCCCAGGCTACCTGATCCCTATTTCAGAAGATTCTCATAAATTTTCCTGGGCATTTGTTGATTCATGTTCAGGTATAAAAAATAATTTTATAGCTAAAACAACTAAAGGAAAATTAGCAAGGCAAAGATGGCACTACTAAGTTAAATACATAGTCTCTTCATTTACACAGTAATCTATTTAGTATATGGATGAGAACTGAGAAGTTTGACTCATGGCATAATCCCTTGTTGTGTCATACAAGCAAGTCTCAAAACCTTCAACCTCAGTTTTCTGTTCTTTAAAGTGGCTATCTCATTAATATATACTTCATAAAGTTGTTTTGTAGGGGTCAAGTATTGTGATGCCCAAAGTCCTCTATTTAACACTTAGATACCTCTGACACAGGTAGGGAAACTGTGGGCTTAATTTTTATAATGTATCTTTGAGCTAAAAAGAAAACCCAGTCTTATGTAAGAGAAAAAAAAAACATAAATATACAAAGAAAAATTATCATCAGTCTCCCAATAAAAATCATTTTAAAAACAATATACAAATTGAATTTTCATCTCTGTAGGCAGATGACATGATCTTATATGTACAAAACCATAAAGATTCCACAGACAAAAAAAAAAAACCTGTTAGAAGTAATAAAAACAATTATACAAAATTGTAGAATATAAAATCAATACACAAAATTCAGTTGCATATCCATTAACTATCAATAAACAATATGAAAATGAAATTAAGAAAATAACTCTTTTTATAAGAAACCCCCCTCAGTAATAAAATATTTAGGAATGAAAGCGGCAAAATAAACTTGAGGCAAAAGACATGAACATTGAAGACTACTAAACATTGACAAAAGAACTTTAAGAGGACACAAAGATGTGTTCATGGATTGGAAAACTTAATATTGTTAAAATATTATCCATCCTAGTCAAAGCACGGATAAATTTCTAAAATTCAATGCAATCCCTATCAAATTCCCAGTGGCATATTTTTGTAGAAATGGGAGGAAAAGTCTTAAAATTCATGTAGAATCACAAATCCTAAATAGCCAAAACAATGTTGAGGGAAAACAAAAAAACAGAGCTGGAAGCTTCATTGTTCTTAACCTCAAAACATACTACGAATTAAACCAATACAATGTTGTAAAGAAAAAAAATTAAAAAAAAAGTATGATACTGGCATAAGAGAGGCATATAGACCAATGGGACAGAATAAAGAGCCAAAAATAAACCCACACCTAAACAGTAAAATGGGATCTTTGATAAAGGTGCCAAGATCTTTCAATGGTGCAAAGATAGTCTCTTCTATAAATGGTGTTAGGGAAACTAGATACATACATACAAGAGAATAAAATTGAACCCATTTTTCCACTATCCACAAAAATCAACTCATAAGACTGATCTATACATCAGTGTCTCTTTTGCTGTCTTGTACACAGGGTTATTGTTATCATCTTTCTAAATTCCATATATATGCATTAGTATACTGTATTGGTGTTTTTCTTTCTGGCTTACTTCAGTCTTATGGACTCTGTTGGAGAGGGAGAGGGTGGGAAGATTTGGGAGAATGGCATTGAAACATGTATAATATCATGTATGAAACGAGTTGCCAGTCCAGGTTCGATGCATGATACTGGATGCTTGGGGCTTTTGCACTGGGACGACCCAGAGGGATGGTATGGGGAGGGAGAAGGGAGGAGGGTTCAGGATGGAAAACACATGTATACCTGTGGCGAATTCATTTTGATATTTGACAAAAAAAATACAATATTGTAAAGTTTAAAAATAAAATAAAAAATTTAAAACAATCAACTCAAAGTGGATTAAAGATCTAAAAGTAAGACCCCAAATTGTAAAATTCCCAGAAGAAAAACATAGGTGAAAAACATCATAACAGAGGTCTTGGCAATGATTGCTTAGATATGAAACCAAAAGCACAGATAATAAGAGTGAAAATAGACAAGGGGGACAACAGCAAGCTAAACAACTATGTAGCAAAGGAAAGAATTGATAAAATGAAAAGAAATCTTTGGAATGGAACATTTGCAAATCATGCATCTGATAAGGGGTTAGTATCCAAAACACAGAAGGAACTTACCAAACAAACAACAAAACAAACCCCAAGTAACCAAATTTTAAAATGGGCAAAGGACTTGAATAGACATTTCTCCACAGAACACACACAAGTGGCCAATAGATACATGAAAAAAGTGCTCAGTGTCACTAATAATCAGAGAAGTGAAAATCAAAACCACAATGAGCTATCACCTCACAATGGCTGGTTGGCCATTATTAAAAAAACAGAAATAGCAAGTGTTGGTGAGGATGTAGAGAAACCACTTTACACTACTGTTAGGAATGTAAAATGGTGCGGCCACTGTGGAAAACAATGTGGAGTTTCCTCAGAAATAATAAATAGAACTACCAAATTATACAGCAACTTTACTTCTGGTAATTGATGCAAAAGAATTGAAAATAAAGTGTTGAAGAAATATGTATACTCACATATTCATTTAAAGTATTACTGAGAGTAGCCATAGAAACAAACTGCCTTATCATTAGATGAATGAATAAATAAAACATGGTGTATGCATACAATGAAATATTATTCGACCTTAAAACAGAAAGAAATCTGTCATGTGCTACAACAGGGATGAACCTTGAGGACCTAATTCTAGTGAAATAGGCTAGGCATACACAAAAAGACAAATATCACATGAGATTTCTAAAGAGATCTGCTGTTTAACAATGTGTACATAATTGACAGCACTGTACTGTACAATAAAATTTTGTTAATAGGACATATGTTATATGTGTTTCATCAAAATTTAAAATTATTAATAATAAAAAGTAAACCTAAATATTGTATGATCCATCTCACTTGTGCAACAGATGGTTCTCATGTGTGCTTTACCTTCCAAGATAGAAAATTGTTTTTGAATTATATAAATGCTTCTTGGATTGTGTGTGGCTGAGAAATTATTACAAATTCATATGTTATAATAACATGATTAAATTTATAGTTGTTTGTATTCCCATCTACAGATATTTTTTGTAGCAAATGTCTATAATATCCACCAGATATCAGGATTGAGAATAACTTTTCCATATTCTAAAAGAATATCTTTATAATGTTACTAACTCAAAAAAAGTACAATAACTTGTAGTAGACAAATCTCTTCCCTCAAAATCTTGATAAACTATAGAGTAGGGAAAGAAATAAAACTATATCTAAACAACTTAGCACTACCTAATTAACTTCATACATCCATTGCTCTCTCAAACTTCTAAATGTAATAAATAAAATATAGATTTAAAATGATTTTAAGGTAAGAAATGTTAAAATGAAATACTGTCATCTGAGCCATAATGGTGAAATTAATTACTGAAATATTTTAAAATATATTTCAACAGTAACTCCCTAGCCAAGTCCGATACCAGTTCCAAGAAGTCTTCCTCATTCCATGGTGCAGCTCAGTTCAGGTACCCCTCTCAGAACTGCTTTAGCATCCTTTTACTGATGAGATTTACTTCCTTGACAAGTAACATTGTCTGGAGAATTGTACAGATGATTGGCTATTTGTGTGCATAATCTGTGCTTCCTTCTACCTAGCCATAATATCTGGTGTAGTACCTTTCACATATTAAAGCAACTATTTCATTCATACAGCAACTACTTACTGAGCACTTAATTAATATTTAATTGATATGTAGATGCTGCTGCTGCTACTGCTGCTAAGTCGCTTCAGTCGTGTCTGACTCTGTGTGACCCCATAGACGGCAGCCCACCAGGCTCCCCCGTCCTTGGGATTCTCCAGGCAAGAACACTGGAGTGGGTTGCCATTTCCTTCTCCAATGCATGAAAGTGAAAAGTGAAAGGGAAGTTGCTCAGTCGTGTCCGACTCTTTGCGACCCCATGGACTGCAGCCCACCAGGCTCCTCCGTCCATGGGATTTTGGCAAAAAGTGAAGAGGAACTAAAAAGCCTCTTGATTAGGGTAAAAGAAGAGAGTGAAAAATCTGGCTTGAAACTTAACGTTAAAAAAACTAAGATCATGGCAACTTCTGGAGGCCCCTGGGGCTCCCCTGATAGCTCAGCTGGTAAAGAGTCCGCCTGCAATGCAGTATACTGACCCGACTCAATTCCTGGGTCAGGAAGATCCACTGGAGAAGGGATAGGCTACCCACCCCAGAATTCTTGGGCTTCCCTTGTGGCTCAGCTGGTAAAGAATCCTCCAGCAATGCAGGAGACCTGGGTTCGATCCCTGGGTTGGGAAAAAACCCTGGAGAAGGAAAAGGGTATCCACTCCAGTATTCTGGCCTGGAGAGTTCCATGGACTGTACTTGGGGTCACAAAGAGTCAGACATGACTGAGTGACTTTCACTTTCACTTTCATGGCATCTGGTCCTATCACTTCATGGCAAATAGAAGGGAAAATGGGAAAGCAGTGACATATTTTATTTTATTGGGTTCCAAAATCACTGCTAACAGTGACTGCTGCCATGAAATTAAAAGATTCTTGCTCCTTGGAAGGAAAGCTATGACAAACCTAGACAGCATATTAAAAACCAGAGATATCATTTTGCTGACAAAGGTCCGTACAGTCAAAGATATGGTTTTTTCAGTAGTATTGTACAAATGTGAGAGTTCGGCCAGAAAGAAGGCCGAGAGTTGAAGAATTGATGTTTTTGAATGATGGTGCTAAAGAAGACTCTTGAGAGTCCCTTGGACTGCAAAGAGATCAAACCAGTCCATCCTAAAGGAAATCAATCCTGAATATTCATTAGAAGGACTGACGCAGAAGCTGAAGCTCCATTATTTTGGTCACCTAATGTGAACAGCTATCTCATTGGAAAAGACTCATGCTGGAAAGATTGAGGACGGGAAGAGAAGGGGGCAACAGGGAATGAGATGGCTGGATAGCATCACTGACCCAATGGACAGGAGTTTGAGCAAACTCCAGGAGATAGTGAAAGATGGGGAAGCCTGGTTACTGCAGTCCATTGGGTTGCAAAGATTTGGACACATAGTGACTAAACAACTACAAAATACCCTGAGGGAAAAGTCTACTTCCAGTCCTAAAGATTACACTCTAATTGGGAAATGACAAGTGAATTGATGGTTTTAGGAATTAGACATGAAGGCCAGAGCAAATAGGGCATTTACTACCATGGGAATCCTGGGAAATCAGTTTTTAAGTAGGAGGTTACATAGAAGCTAAACCCTGAATATTAATTAGGACTTGGCCAGGAGTCAGTAGGAGTTTTCTGGATTGAGGAAGAAGCAGGAGGTAAGCACACTGTAGTGTCAGGTGCTGGATGAAGTAGAAGGGAGAAACTAGGCTGTAAGTGAAACACCTAGCAAAGAGGCTGGTAAAGAGAGGGGAAAGGAAACCAGTCTTTATGCTGAAATAACCAGAGTAAGATCTGCATATTGAAGTGCCCCTTGAGCAGCAGTATGGCCAGAGAACTAAAGAGATGTAAGAATAGAGGGAAGAGGTTAATTAGGAAGCACTGTAGTAATCCCGACAAAAGGTGAGGATCCCTAGGATAGGGGATTCACTTCAAGAATGTGAGATAGATACCAAGAAGGCAGCAGGACTGATTGGTTGTAGGAAGTGTGGCGGAAAAAGGGGTGAAGAGAGCATGCCCTCCACAGTTTTGCTTGGAACAATCTGTGTGTAGTACTGTCAACTGAACTAAGAAATGTTTTATGAACAAATGGGTCTGTATGAATAAATGAGAAAGTGACTATTTTTTTTTTTGCATGTTGGCAACATATTTGAGCCAATAATTATATATAAACACATATAAGTGATATTCTCTTTGAAATTTCAGAGAATTATATCAGGAATTACAGATTTTCTGTAACTAAAAAGAACCTCATATTAATTTAAAAAATAAATTTAATGTTCAAGTGTTTAAAAAATTGCCAGTATTTAAATTCCCTGCACAATTAAACTGGTCTTCCATCCCTACAACCTCTACACAGATGTACATCCAATAGATGTAGATATTCTGTATATATACTGTATGTTTAACACCACTTTAAAATTTGTAAACCTCTATTGTGACTACATCTATGAGTGACTACACATACACTTTTACATAACATGATTCTAATCTTCAAAAGCCTCTTTATTTTTAGATATTTATTTTTTCTTAATTTCATTATGTTACTTTACATTTAATTGATGAAGATTTACTAAGAGAATATTAGGATTGACAGTTGTATAGGTATGAAATATAAGGCAAAAGGTTATGGGACTATAGAAACACTATATTAAGAGAAAATGCAAATAAAGATCAGAAACTATATTAGAAGAGCTCAGTATCAGGAGTTTAGAAATAAAAAAAAAGGGGAGTAATCTTAAAATTAGATCAAATAATTGGAGAATATATTTAGAAAATGGGAGTCACAAGGCAAAAAAGGCCCCCCAAAAAAGAGAGACCAAGAGAACAAATGACTTATTTATAAAGACACACCACCACTCACACATCCCAGTGAGTATCTCTTTCACTAGCAGACTGCTGACTACTGGGATAAAGGGAAGATGAGACCATTCTCTGCCCCACGTGGACATTTCTATATGTCAATGAGCAAATATTACATTTTGTGAATGAATCAGCTACCCAATCAGAAAGTTTCCTAGACTGGTACCAATAATCACAGTAAACTTAATTAATGTAACTTCTGAATAATTAAATATATATAAATAAAATTTAAACATGAGAATCTATGTAAACTTCAATGATTAATTTACCCATCTTATCCTGAATGTCTGTATAAATTGGAAAAGCAGACAACTAAAACTTTTAGAACTATTTTACTATTTATGATATTAGTATCTGGAACAAAAACTGAATTTCACAGGTATTAGTTTCCCATAAATAACAACAACAACAAAAAAGTGAAAATGCTGTGTTAAGCAAAATTAAGCATGTTCTTTGATATAGGCTATTTCAAAGCATGTTGCATATACAGGAGGTACTAGGATATGAAGAAATTCCAATTTGAAAGCAGAATCTTTTTTTTTTTTTTTTTTTCCCATTGGGGCATAATTGCTTTATCTTTTCTTAGACCAGTAAGGCATTAGTGATCCCTTGGAACATTGTTATTAAGACCTGTCTTTAATCTTTTTTCACAAACTTATCTAATAGGAAACATATTAACAAACTAGCAAACAAACATAAAAACAAACTAGTAGTTCACTAGTAACATGATTAGAACTTTGTTTTTTGCAACGAAGTTATAAATTCCACCTAATGAAATTTAAATTTATATACTGTTAATGATCAGTTCAGTTGCTCAGTCGTGTCCGACTCTTTGCGACCCCATGAATCGCAGCACGCCAGGCTTCCCTGTCCATCACAAACTCCCGGAGTTCACTCAGACTCATGTCCATCGAGTCAGTGATGCCATCCAGCCATCTCATCCTCTGGCGTCCCCTTCTCCTCCTGCCCCCAATCCCTCCCAGCATCAGAGTCTTTTCCAATGACTCAGCTCTTCTCATGAGGTGGCCAAAGTACTAGTACTTGCTATAAAAGATCATTCAGGATCGAATTCTGAAGTTGAAATAAAGGATATTCTTGTTATGTTGGCAAGGAAACTCATAATTTGACTATGAAATCATGCAACTATTTAATAACAACTATATTTTTTTATTCATTAAATTAAAGGAAATAAAGCTTACTATCCCTGCTTTTGAAATTTGATTTCTAGCAATTTGTTTTTAATTATACCAATGGGTATTCCAGAGTTCTCTTCTATTTCATTTTATGATTAGTAACTTTGAACTGAGCATCTCAGTTACTCGTGAGCATGAAAAGAGACAAGTAAAGAGCTGAGTTAATTGTGGCTCATTCATCTGGAAAAGCACTATCAGACTCAATTATGCTTCTGAGTTTGGGTGGTGCAGTACCTGGACATCTATACAGCTTTCTTGCCTGTGCAATATCTCCTTTGCTTAAGCGGGTTCGCTGACCAATTGCTGGACGAATGCCATTATCATCACGTGAGGGGAGAATGGTATCCAGAAACATCCCCCTGAAAAAAAAAATCAGAAACAAGTCACACGTAAGTCATCAAATTAAGACATATATGCCTTACAAATATATATATTTTTCAAACTCAAACCAATCAAAGGAGAAATATATCAGTGTTTAGATTTAAACTGTGTGTCTGTCTTTTAAAATACTTTAATCAAAGTAGAAAAAAATCGTGTGCTAAATGTGTATGATGAACTTGGATTGGCGATCTATTTCACATATGGTAATATACATGTTTCAGTGCTATTCTTTCAAATTATCCCTCCCTACCTTCTCCCATAGAGCCCCAAAGTCTGTTCTTTACACCTCTGTCTTTTTTGATGTCTTGCATGTAGGGTTGTCATTACCACCTTTCTAAATTCCATATATATGCATTAACATACCATATTGGTGTTTTTCTTTCTGTCTTACTTCACTCTGTATAAGCCGGTACACTGGGATGACCCTGAGGGATGGGATGGGGAGGGAGGTGGGAGGGAGGTTCAGGATGGGGGACACATGTACACCCATGGCTGATTCATGTCAATGCATGGCAAAAACCACCACAATACTGTAAAGTAATTAGCTTCCCATTAAAATAAAATAATTTTAAAAATGTATATGGTGAGTATAAAGTTAGTGGTGGCATTCAAATTTTCCCTAGAAAAAGTATATATTTTTTTCAAAATCTAAAATTCATTTTTTAAATTTATTTTTAATTGGAGAATACTTACTTTATGATACTGTGTTGGTTTCTGCCATATACCAACATGAATTAGCCATACCTATTTTTGAATCTCCCTCCCACTTCCCACCCCATCCTACACCTCTAGGTTGTCACAGAGAATTAGATTTGAGTTGTGTGTGTCATAAAGCAAATTCCCATTATTTTACATATGGTAATATATATATTTCAAAGCTATTTTCTCAATTTTGCCACCCTCTCCTCCCTCAGTTTCTACAATCTGTTCTTTATGTCTGCATCTCCCTTGCTGTGCTGCAAATAGGTTCATCAGTATCATCCTTTCTAGATTACATATATATGCTTTAATATATATTTGTCTTTCTAACTTACTTCATTACTTCACTTTGTATAATAAGCTCTATTATTATAATATGCTCTATAGTGAGGCTCCATCTCATTAGATCTGACTCAAATGCACTAGTTTTATAGGTGAGCAATATTCCACTGTACCACAACTTCTTTATCCATTCATCTGTAGATGGACATCTAGGTTGCAGCCATATCCTACCTATTGTAAATAGTGATGAGATGACCACTGGGATTCATGTGTCTTTTTCAAATATTTTTTCCTCAGTATATGCCCAGTAGTGAGATTGTTAGGTCATATGGTAGACTTATTCCTAGTTTTTTTTAAGGAATCTCCGAGTGGTTCTCCGTAGTGGCTGCATCAATTTACATTCCCACCAACAGTGCAAGAGAGTTCCCTTTTCTCCACACCCTCTCTAACATTTAATGTTTGTAGATTTTTTTAATGATGGTTATTCTGACCAGTGTGAGATGGTACTTCATTTAGTTCTGATTCTCTAATAATGAGGGATATTGAGCATCATCTTTTCATGTGTTCATTAGCCATCTGCATGTCTTCTTTGGAGAGATGTTCACTTTTTTATTGGTTTGTTTGTTTTTCTGGTTTTGAGCTGCATGAATAGGTTGCATATTTTAGAGACTAATCATTTGTCAGTTGTTTCATTTGCTATTATTTTCTCCAATTGAGGATTTTCATTTCACCTTATTTACAGTTACCTTCACTGTGGAAAAACATTTAGCTTAATTAGGTCTCATTTGTTTATTTTTGTTTTTACTTCCATTGCTCTAGGAGGTTGGTCAGAGAGGATCTTGCTGTGATTTATGTTAAAGTGTGTTCGGCCTATGTTTTCCTCTAAGAGTTTTATAGATTTTGGTTTTATATTTAGATATTTAATCCATTTGGAGTTTATTTTTGTTAGGAAATGTTCTAATTTCATTCTTTTACATGTATCTGTCCAGTTTTCCCAGCATCACGTATTGAAGAGACTATCTTTTATCCATCATATATTCTTGCCTCCTTTGTCAAAGATAAAGTGCCTATGGCTATGTGGGTTTGTCTCTGGGCTTTCTACCTTTTCCATTGTTCTATATTTCTGTTTTTGTGCCAGTACCATATTATCTTGGTGACTACAGCTTTGTAGTATATTCTGAAGTTGGGAAGGTTGATTCCATTTTTCTTTCTCAAGAATGATCTGGCTATGTGGGGTCTTTTGTGTTTCCATACAAATTGTGAAATTTTTTGGTCTAGTTCTGTGTAATATACTAAAGGTAGTTTGATAAGGATTGCATTGAATCTGTAGATTGCTTTGGGTAGTATAGTCATTTTCACAATATTGATTCTTCCAATCCAAAAACATGGTATATCTCTCCACCTGTTTGTGTCACCTTTGATTTCTTTCATTAGTGTCTTATTGTTTTCTGCATATAGGTCTTTTGTCTCTTTAGGTAGGTTTATTCCTAGATATTTTGTCCTTTTTGTTGCAATGTGAATATAGCAATGATTTCTTGGATATGATACCCAAAGCATAGGATACAAAAGCAAAAATAGGTAAGTGGGATTGCATTTTTAATTAAGAGGCTTGTGCATAGCAAAGCAAACAATAAAAAGAGTGAAAAGGAGATAAAATATTTCCAACATATATATATATATATATATATATATATATATCAGTTCAGTTCAGTCGCTCAGTTGTGTCTGACTCTTTGCAATCACATGGACTGCAGCACGCCAGGCTTCCCTGTCCATCACCAATTCCTGGAGTTTACTCAAACTCATGTCCATTGAGTCAGTGATGCCATCCAACTATATATATATATGTATATATATATATATATATCTGATAAGAGACCAGAATACACAAAGAAATCCTATAACTTAACAACAGAAAAATGAAGTAATCTGATGAAAAAATAGGCAGAAGATTTGAATATATATTTTTTCAAAGATGATATACAAATTGTCAAGCATAGAAAAATATTCTCAACATGACTAATCATGCAAATCAAAACCATAATGAGATATTATCTCATACCCATTAGGGTGGCTACTATCAAAACTTGAAAAAATAGAAAAGAAAACATGTTGGTGAGGATATGGAGAAACTGGAACCCTTATACACTGTTGATAGATTGCAAAATAGTGCAGCATCTATGAAAAAATTGATTGAGGTTCTTCAAAAAACAATCATAGAACTACCATACATTCCAGCAATCTCACTTCTCTGTATATATCCAAAAGAAAGGAAAACAGGCTCTTGAAGAGATATTCACATACACATGTTCATGGTAGCACTATTCACAGTAGCCAAGAGGTGAAAGCAACTCGGATATTCATGAACAAATGAATGAATAAACAAAGTGTCAATATATATCCAATGGAATATTATTCAGCCTTAAAATGGAAGGAAATTTTGCTGCATGCTACAACATAGATGAACCTTAAGGATTTTATGCTAGGTGGGGAAAAAACAACAGTCACAGAATGATAAATATTGTGCAATTTTACTTGGTACCTAAACTAGCCAAATTCATAGAAACAGAAAGTAGACAAGTGGTTATCAGAGGTTGTGGTAGGGGTGCGGAGAGTGGAGAGTTTAATGAATGGATATAGGGTTTCAGCTTTGCAAGAGGAAAAGTTTCTGGAGATCTGTTTCATAACAATGTGAATGAACTTAATACTATCAAATTGTACATTTAAAAATAGATAATATGGTACATTTGATATTGTGTGTGTGTGTGTTAGTCACTCAGTTGTATCCGACTCTTTGTGACCCCATGGACTGTAGCCCACCAGGCTCCTTTTTCCATGGGATTCTCCAGGCAAGAATATTGGAGTGGGTTGCCATTGATATTGAGATTTCTTTATTATAATAAAAAAAACTTTCAAATACTTTGAAGGTGGTGCCTGAGAACTGTGCCAAATATTTCCTCTCCTGTAATTTTTATTTCACTGTATGTATGAGTTAATAATTATCTTTAAAATCAGGAAAAAAAATGTGAATTGGATCAGTTCTTCTCACAGATACATACAGTTTCTTTCACTATAGGAATATAAGTTTATTTAGGAAAAGTGACTACCCAAATTTTGAAACAATAAGAAAACTGATATGTCAAGGCTAGTCGTCATGCAACACCAAGGTAGGTGTAGGGGGTGATAAACTGCATGAACCTTGTGGTTTATGGAAAAGCAACCATTTAAAGACACAAAAGGAGTACAGAATAAGGGAAAATGTGTGTTTCAGATTGAAACATTGCCTTTAAACATAAACATTAATGAGTTGTGAAATGCACATCATGATAAAAAAAAGAATGAGTGGAATGGACATATGAGTGTAAAATGGGTATAAAATGGGAAAAAAAGAGATAACTTAAACAGCTTCATATTACTTACCTAGAAACTATTGCCTTGATGATAACTTCTTTAGAGTGAAATAGATCAAAACTCAAATTTATTACACTCTTAAAATTAGCATTCAGTCACTAACAAAATAATTCTAAGATTAGGAAATGGCAGAATTCTAAATTATATGAAGCAAAATATCTTTCTAAAATGTATTCTGAGAATTATTTTACTATAGCTATTTTCAAGTATAATTAGTACTTGAGCAACAGAAAATATACAATAAAAACACAAATCACAAAAAGAATACAACATTCCAATTCAACAACTGAGCTCTGTATTTGCAATGCCTAATTTCTATTAACAGTGCTTGCCAATTTAACATGCTGATTGGTTTGGTAATCATTTCAATTGAAGTTTTGTATGATTAGTAATATTAAATAATTTATACCATTAAAATTTTTACTTGAATATATTTTGATAAGAAATGTGTTTTTAAAATCTCAAATGCCTGGTATTGGCTATAAATACCAAGCAAGTATTTTTTGTACTCTACAGCAGCAATATTTAAAAGTTGTTCTAGTTCTATGCTAAGCCTACTTTGTAAGGAGCCACACAGAGGAAAGGAATTAAAAGTCAAGAGGTATAACCTGAGACTCCAACCTTGAGAAGGTGTTCCTAGCATAATGCATGATGCTGTCAAAATCATAGCTTTCTCCGAGTGAGTTCACTTCCGCAGGCTCCATCTTCAGAAAATTGTACTCTTGACCTAGGAATCAGGCACAGGAAATGTTTCAGAAACCTCTTAACAGACAGAAAAGAGAACAGAAGAACCCTCCCAGTCCTCTAACTCCTCTCTACTGAAAGCTAATCACTGAGCTTCATGACGCTGCATTTACAAACAAACACCCAAGTACACGCAAAAGAGGACATCCCCACTCCAGTACTCTTGTCTGGAAAATCCCATGGACAGAGGAGCCTGGTAGGCTGCAGTCCATGGGGTCGCTAAAAGTTGGATAAGACTGAGCGACTTCACTTTCACTTTTCACTTTTATGCATTGGAGAAGGAAATGGCAACCCACTCCAGTGTTCTTGCCAGGGACGGGGGAGCCTGGTGGGCTGCCGTCTATGGGGTCGCACAGAGTCGGACACGACTTAAGTGACTTAGCAGCAGCAGCAGCGCCACTATGTACACTTGAATATCAGCCTAAAAGAATATTAGTGAATTTCATTAAGAAGTTAATTTTCACACTGTTCATGCAGTTCTCGAGGCAAGAATACTGAAGTGGGTTGCCATTCCTTTCTCTAGTGGACCACGTTTTGACTATGCTAAAGCCTTTGATTATGTGGATCACAACAGACTGTGGAAAATTCTTCCAGAGATGGGAATACCAGACCACCTTACTTGCTTCTTGAGAAATCTGTATGCAGGTCAAGAAGCACCAGTTAGAACCAGACGTGGAACAACAGACTGGTTCCAAATTGGGAAAGGAGTAACTCAAGGTGTAAATTGCCACCCTGCTTATATAACTTATATGCAGAGTACATCATGGGAAATGCCAGGCTAGATAAGCACAAGCTGGAATCAAGACTGCCAGGAAAAAATATCAATAACCTCAGATATGCAGATGACACCACCCTTATGGCAGAAAGCGAAGAAGAACTAAAGAGCTTCTTAAAGAAAGTGAAGAGAAGAGTGAAAAAGTTGGCTTAAAACTCAACATTCCAAAAACTAAGATCATGGCAACTGGTGACATCACTTTATGGCAAATAGATGGGGAAACAGTGAGAGACTATTTTTTCTGGGCTCCAAAATCACTGCATATAGTGATTGCAGCGATGAAATTAAAAGACACTTACTCCTTGGAAGAAAAGCTATGACCAACCTAGACAGCACATTAAAACGCAGAGACATTACTTGGCCAACAAAGGTTCATCTAGTCAAAGCTATGGTTTTTTTCAGTAGTCATGTATGGATGTGAGAGTTGGACTATAAAGAAAGCTGAGTGCCAAAGAATTGATGCTTTTGAACTGTGGTGTTGGAGAAGACTCTTGAGAGTCCCTTGGACTGCAAGGAGGTCAAGCCAGGCAATCCTAAAGGAAATCAGTCCTGATTATTCATTGGAAAGACTAATGCTGAAACTGAAACTTCAATACTTTGGCCACCTGATGTGAAGAACTGACTCATTGGAAAAGACCCTGATGCTGGGAAAGATTGAAGGCAGGAGGAGAAGGGGATGACAGAAGATGATATGGTTGGATGGCATCACCGACTCAATGTACATGAGTTTGAGCAAGCTCCAGGAGTTGGTGATGGACTTGGAAGCCTGGCATGCTGCAGTCCATGGGATCGCAAAGAGTTGGACATGACTGAGCAACTGAACTGAACTGAATAAGTTAATTTTGGCAAAAAGGTAGATTACCAAAAGCATACTTTGGATTTTTCTTTGTATAGTCTTTCACTTTCTCTTAATATTGTTTTTTTAAAAAAATGACTTTTTTTTTTCAATATTGTGATTATAAAAGCTATGCTTTTTACCAAATGAGTTTCCCACTCTCTCTTATGACTCTATTGGCTTAGATAAATAAATCTTCCTATTTGTATTAAATGATTTCTATGAAACAATGGGAAATATTATATGTTGTATATACACACATTTCAAATGTTTGCTATGTGAATTTGTCACTAAAGATGAAATAACAACAGAATGTTTCACTCAAAACTGAAATAAGATTCTCTTTGATGAAAAGGAAGCTCTAATCAGAAGGCTTTTTAGAAGAATATGCTTCCGGATTTAATTTTTCTTTTTTTACTTTTCATGACTGCCATTTTAACTTATGGACATCTTCACATTAATAGATTTCTCAATTGCCTCTTTGTATCTGTATTGTAATATTATTTCTTGAAATCTGAAAAGAACATAGTGTTAAATGTGTAGATCTACATTAGTGGTTCAAGAAATGTTTCCTCAGATAGAGTTTAGGTTTCACTGATCCATTTTTCACAATTTCAGCAGCCAAAGAAGGCTGTTTTTATGGCTCATTCTGAAACATCTAAATTTAAAGTTGAGGTATTAAGATTCCAAACTCAAGGTTGGAGTTCAGAACAGAACTATTACAATGTTTATGCAACTATTTAAATTTTATTCCAATTGTTATATTATTACTAAATCTGAAAATATCACATTAAAAAGTTTCCCAAAAGCTAATAAAGAAAGTGAGTGATGTACAGAGCATAATACCTTTGGTACGAGTGATAAGAAGACTGACATACTCAGTTCAGTCGCTCAGTCCTGTCCAATTCTTTGCGACCCCATGGACTGCAGCACTCCAGGCTTCCCTGTCCATCACAAACTCCTGGAGCTTACTCAAACTCATGTCCATCGAGTCGGTGATGCCATCCAACCATCCCATCCTCTGTCATCCCCTTCTCCTCCCACCTTCAATCTTTCCCAGCATCAGGGTCTTTTCAATGAGTCAGTTTTTTGCATCAGGTGGCCAAAGTATTGGAGTTTCAGCTTTAGCATCAGTCTTTCCAGTGAATATTCAGGACTGATTTCCTTTAGGATAGATTAGTTTGATCTCCTTGCAGTCCAAAGGACTCTCAAGAGTTTTCTCCAACACCACAGTTCAAAAGCATCAGTTATTCTGTGCTCAGCTTTCTTTATAGTTCAACTCTCACATCCATTCATGACTACTGGAAAAAACATGGCTTTGACCAGACGGACCTTTGTCGGCAAAGTAATGTCTCTGCTTTTTAATGTGCTGTCTAGGTTGGTCACAGCTTTTCTTCCAAGGAGTAAGTGTCTTTTAATTTCATGGCTGCAGTCACCATCTGCAGTGATTTTGGAGCCCCCTCCCAAATCACTTAAGCATTAAAGATGAAACAATCAGCCTTAAGTTGTAGAACCTGTAGCCCAGAGTAAAGTGTTTTGTGCTTAGTCACTTCAGTCATGTCCAATTCTCTCTGACCCTGTGGACCATGGTCTGCCAGGCTCTTCTGTGCATGGGATTCTCCAGGCAAGAATACTGGAGTTGGTTGCCATTTCCTTCTCTAAAAGTGTTTTAGTTCACCTTTACAATGAATTCACACATTAAATAGTTTTCAGTGAACTAACAGACCAAATAATAAGATACATGTTCTACAAATCTCTGTGGCCATTATTACTCTTCTCAGGAAATACTTCACATTGTCTTTAACCTCTGATAGAAGCAAGTGTTATAACTCTACCCTTCATTAAAAAATAGTAAGTATATTTTAGTATATCCAATTCTAAGTGTGATGTTTATAAAGCTATGGAGCTGATTTTATTAATATTAACCTATAATCTACTGGATATTTCAACTTCTAAGCACAATATGTGAATATACTCCTTAAGTAAAGCAAAATGTTTCATAAAAATTTCTGAAAGTGGAACATGAAGCAACTTTAGTAATACCTTCTGAAGCATATAATTGAGCATTTACCACGTATGTGACATAGTGGTCAAAAAGAACACAGCCATATATGGACTCCGTAAAGAAAATTAGACTTATTTTAGGAAAGAAGGGAAAAGAAAATCAGAGATACAAAGCACCAGAGAACTCATCCTAAACAATTTTTTTAAAAAAAATGAAAAGCCTCATTCTTGAAGGCCTCTTCTAAAATGGCTTAAAACTAATCTAAAAGTAATCCAATCCTTGTACAAAACTGGCTCCTATCGTACATACTCACTAATTTTGCATATGAATGCAAAGCTAAAGTTGACACTTACCAGACATTGCCCTAGAATAACACTTGATCTTAAGTTTCTGAGTAAGTCACAGATCTGTTGAAAGTTATTCTCCAACATGAATTCTTTCATATTAGAATTACAATCAGCCTTCAGTATCTGCATAAGATTGGTTCTAGGAACCTCTTGGATACCAAAATTTGTGGATGCTTAAGTCCTTTATATAAAATGGTTTAGTACAATGAATAAACTTTGATTCAAAGGTTGGTTGAATCTATGGATGCAAAACCCTACAAATATAGAGGGCCAACAGTTCATACATACAAATTATTGCAAGTGAATGAGAAAAGTGAGAATAGTCACATGTTGAGAATATTGCTGAATCCAAAAACAGGTGACAAAATGTGCACAGAGTTCCAAATACTCAGAACATCTCACTAAATAAATTACTCTTTTCTGTCAACCTGAATAGTGACTCAACGACAACAAAAAAGAAAAGCCATAATTAGTTTAGCACTATGTTAAGTATTATATATTTACATGCTTTTTTATACATTTCTTGCTTGTTGTAGGTATGTAAATTTATGTTGAACCAGAGTCCTAATTTTAAGAGCAAGAAACATTCTTGGAAGTTACTTCCTTTATAAGTTATTTTGTCAACATAATAGAGGAAACTTAACTGTAGTTAATAGAAAACTTTTTCTCATTTAATTGGTAGTTGGAGTAATCATCAGAAATACTATTTCCTCTTTGTCTCCCAGTGATAAAAAAGTATTAGATGAACCTTGATAGCTGCTCAGGAGTTAGTCTTCCATACTGAGAGTACAGATTTTATTTACTTCTCTTTCAACACTACAGAATACTTCTTTATTCTTGAAATGATCTCTTCCCTGTAACATTACACTCATTAAATTTTCTCCTACCCCTTAGACCAAACTTAATCTTTTGAGAGATTTTCTCCAACTGTAACTTAAATGCTGCTATTCCCCGTATTCTACCTGAAATCTTATTTCCTTCTTTCTCCAACATTTTCCTAAACAGTCAAATCCTGTATCAAATTCCTTTCTAGATATGTCCTAAAGTCTAGATTCACCTTTCCTGTGTCTGCTAAATATCTCTACTTCATTCATCTGAAGGCTTCTCAAATTCAAACATATGCTAAATGAAATTATTATTTGTCTTTTCCCTCTTAAGAGTATTTTGCTTTTTGTTTTATCCATATTTCTTAGCTTACTTCATTTAATGGTGCCGCCACTCACCCTGTTGCCTAAAATAAAACTTTGAAGACCTTCCTTCACATCCTTCATATAGTGCTTCTCTTAAAATATTTTTGAAATGTTATTTCCTCATCTTCTTGGTCTACACCACCCTAACTGAGGACTCAGTCACCTCTTGTAGACTACTTATTTAAGCTTCTAATAGGTTCATTCTCCCTACTCCCATAACCCCATTCTCAGTTAATAATACCTACAAGCTGAAAGAAATCTTTTTCTCTTTTACATCTGAACTTGTTCTGCTTTCAATCCTTTGATTATTCTCCAGTAGCTAGAGGATAAAATCTCTAGGATAAAAGCCAGGATAAATTTCCTGGCTTCTTATAGAAAATCCTTATGATCTAATCCCCTTTGGTAATTACCAACTAATCTCCCACTTGTAGCTTACTATGCAGCCCTATGAGCAGATGAAAATAATCTAATTATCTGTAATTGTAGCTTTGATCATGATCCTTTTTTTTTTTCCCAGTTAGATATTCCATCAGTCTTTTCTGAACTTAGAAACCCTTTACTTCTAAATTTCAGTTCTTTTGTGACATCTTCCGGCTTGCTAAAGCACATTTTGTCACACCTTGCTTGGACTGACAGTATTCTCAACATATGACTATTCTCATTTTCTCACTTGTTTACAATGTTTATATATATATAGGCATAGCTACACTAAGCTCTGTAATTTTCATGAAGTATCTCCAATATCTAATAGTGCCTCAATAAATAATTGGTACAAATATGTTGTGAGCGACTAAATAGGTCAATGCTGTTAATCACAGGAAATTCTTAGGAATTCAATGTTTGTATTAATAACTTAAAACTGGCTATGAATAAGGAAATAACACATGGCCTGCAATGCAGGAGATGCAGGTTTGATCACTGGGTTAGGAAGATCCCCTGGAGAAGGAAATGACAACTCACTCCAATATTCTTGCCTGAGAAATCCCAAGGACAGAGGAGCCTGGCGAGCTATAGTTCATGGGGTTGCAAAAACAGTCAGAAACGACTTAGCGACTAAACAACAATGCTTGAAATACACACAATCTTATAAAACAATTCTAAACAATAGGGGTTTTCTTTTGGCAATTGAAATGTGCTTATCTTTATGAATTTATGAAAGGTAAAACAAATGCAAAACTATAAATGAGGTTATTATTGCACATTAACTGTCAGAGGAAATTAAATTTAAATACATATTAACTACTGAACTACTGACACTTGAAACATTCTTAAGAATTTGTCTTTAGGGTAGTCAAGATTGAGAGAAAATCTCAAGAAAATATTTGGGCTATCCTGGAAATGTCTCACTTTACTGGAATTTTCTCATGGAACTATCTGTGATATAATATAGATTTTTATGGTAGCAGCACATTTTGTGACAAACCCTGGACCCTTTTTAAATCCCAACAACATAAATTATAGAACTAAGGATAGAAAATGCTTTTTGAAAATTTAACAATATTAATTTATGGTTCACCATTTTTTTTTGAAAGAACCAAAGATATAAAACAGATAAATCTTAAAAAAAAAAAAAAAAGCAAATCTAAAAATAGCATAAGATCATTTGATTTCCAGGAACAAATCAGCACCATAATAGGTATTTTTTAATCAAGGAAAATGTTGAGCCACAATATCAACAAAACCATTCATATTTTGTAAGAAATTAAAATGTAAACAGCACAGTCCTATTAAAAGATGTTTAGTCAGCCTCAAATCTGACTCCCTGTACAGCCCCTCACCTGGCTGGATGTTTTCCCGTATGATAGTCACATGGTTATCTCTGTCTGGCCGCGTGTGCTCATGCCAAAAGCCTATCACATGGCCCAGTTCATGAACGACGATTCCAAATTTATCACAGTTCTTGCCAATAGAGATCGCCTGAGGCCCATTTCCACGCCGACCTACATAGGAGCAGCATCTGGAATAAAGTAGAAAATGTGAATGGTGGTAAACAGGCTGATGACAAGTTAATTATAATCGGGTGAAAATTTGTTAAAATTTCTGGTGAAATATAAAGTACAGCACAGTCAGAGGTAGAACAGTTTTTCATTAATGAACATAGCCAATTTCTAGTAATCCTGGTAAATTTATATGCCAGTCTCTAAATAATCAATTGCAGTGCATTTGTACTAATTTATATATTAGAAGATGTTGGATATGTGCCTTAAATCATTTTTAGGAGTATTTAGAAGATAATAAGATAATAAAATACTTATGGTGATTAATGGCTATTATGCATATAGTTAAACTCAAGACTTCAATTCACATTTATTTCTAATATAATTTTCGGTCCCCACAACCCATGTAAATCACTTAGGTTGGTTATCTAGCAATAATACATTATTTCACTATTAAGCATAAAAACAAACTTTATTTTTCTACTTTGAGAAAAACAATTAAATTTGTGAAAGATGTTGGTTAATTAAAAAACGAATTATTTCTCCTCCTTATGGGAGAATTTTTTAAAAAGGAAAACTTTTAAAAGAAGTCAATACAGGAAAATTAATTTCAAGAGGCAAATTATCTAGGGTTAATTGTTGACTGGTGAAGAAAAATCAATAACTGCCAAACGGTCAGGTGTGATTAGTCCATTTCACCTTCTGAAAGAATATCTTGGACTGTCAGAATGTGAACTATCCAGAGTATCCTCCTGAAAACTTTCCTCAATTTACTGATGTTTTTACATATTAAATGATACTTTTCTACCCAAAACGTAGAAATTCCATTTTGTGTGTGTGCATACATGAAATGTGTCAGTGTGCATGAAAGAGTGTGTACACACATGCAAGCTTGGACACATAAGGACATTGACTCCAAAATAAGTTTTAAATGTACAATAATACAGTAACTACAACTAGAGCTATCAATAAAATTACACTTAAAACTTCAACAATTAGGGTTTACATTAAAATAGCTTATCTAAGAGCCACCCTTCTGGAGAGCCATACAGGACATAAATAATTGGTCTTGAATAGATGGGGATTATGATGTGCCAGACACCAAAACCTTTTTCTAATTTTTTAAGTTAAAAGAGGAAATTGTTCAAAATTAATTTGCCAAAATATTATAAAATGCACGTCATTAAGTTCAGTTTTCAGAGAAAGAACTTTTGGTAGTCTTTTTGAGTGTTACAAATATTTGTCATTCCTATTATTTCTGTAGGCTTTAAATGATTAAATGTCTTACCTTATTCCTTAGTTGCTGTTCAGTCACTAAGTCATGTCCAGTTCTTTGTGATCCCATGGACTGTAGCACACCAATCTCCTCTGTCCTCCACTATCTCCTGGAGTTTGCTCAAATTCATGCTCATTGATGTTATCTAAACATCTTATCCTCTGAAGCACCTTCTTCTTTTGCCTTCATTCTTTTCCAGCGTTAGGTCTTTTTCAATGCTTCAGTTTTTCGCATCAGTGGCCAAAGTATTAGAGCTTCAACTTCAGCATCAGTCTTTCCAATGAATATTCAGGGTTGGTTTTCTTTAGGATTGACTTGTTTGATCTCCTTGCAGTCCAATGGACTCTCAAGAGTTTTCTCCAGCACCACAATTCAGTTTTTGGCACTCAGCATTCTTTTTGGCCCAACTATCACATTTGTTCATAGAAAAACCTTAGTTTTGACTCTACAGACCTTTGTTGGCAAAGTGAAGTCTCTACTTTTTATTTATACTATCTAGGTTTGCCATAGCTTTCTTTCCAAGGAGCAAATGTCTTCTGATTTCATGGCTGTGGTCACCATCCATAGTGATTTGGGAGCCACAGAAAATAAAATCTGTCACTGCATCCAGTTTTTCCCCTTCTATTTGCCATGATCTTAGTTTTTTCAAGTTGAGTTTCAAGCCAGCTTTTCCACTTTCCTTTTTCACCCTCATCAAGAGGCTTTTAGTTCCTCAAAACTTTCTGCCATTAGAGTGATATCATCTGCATATCTGAGGTTGTTGATATTTCTCCCAGCAATCTTGATTCCAGCTTGTGATTCATACACCCTGGCATTTCACATGATGTATTCTGAAAATAAGTTAAATAATCAGGGAGACAATATACAGACTTGCTGTACTTCTTTACCAGTTTTGAGTGGGCCAGTTGTTCAGTCCAATTCTAAGTGTTGCATCTTACCTGCATACAGGTTTCTCAGGAGACAGGTAAGATGGTCTGGTCTTACCTCATCTCTTTAAAAATTTTCTGTAGTTTGTTGTGATCCCCATGATCAAAGGCTTTAACATAGCCAATGAAGCAGAAATAGATGTTTTTCTGGAACTCCCTTGCTTTCTTCAGGATCCAATGAATGTTGGCAATTTGATCTCTGTTTCCTCTGTCCCTTTGAAAACCCGGCTTGTAGATCTGGAAGTTATTGGTTCACATACTGCTGAAGCCTCGCTTGAAGGATTTTGAAGGTAACCTTGCTAGCATGTAAAATGAGTCTAATTGTATGGTAGTTGGAACATTCTTTGGCACTTCCCTTCTTTGACATTGGAACGAAAATTGTCCTTTTCAGGTCCAGTGACCACTGTGGAGCTTTCCATATTTGCTGACATACTGAGTGCAGCACTTTAACAGAATCATCTTAACAGCATCATTTTTAGGACTTTAAAGAGTTCAGCTAGAATTCTGTCACTTGCACCACCTGTAATGCTTCCTAAGGCCTACTTGAATTCACATTCCACAAATCTAACTCTAGGGGAATAACCATATCATCGTGGTTATCCAGGTCATTAAGAAATTTCTTGTATAGTTCTATGTATTCTTGTCATCTCTTCTTAATCTCTTCTGCTTCTCTTAGGTCCTTAACATTTCTGTATTTCATTGTGCCCATCCCTGCATGGAATATTTTTTTCAGTTCAGTTCAGTTGGCTCAGTCATGTCTGACTTTTTATGACCCCATGAACTGCAGCACGCCAGGCCTCCCTGTCCAACACCAACTCCCAGAGTCCACCCAAACCCATGTCCATCAAGTCGGTGATGCCATCCAACCATCTTATCTTCTGTCGTCCCCTTCTGCTCCTGCCCTCAATCTTTCCCAGCATCAAGGTCTTTTCCAATGAGTCAGCTCTCCGCATCAGGGGGCCAAAGTATTGGAGTTTCAGCTTCAGCATCAGTCCTTTCAATGAACACCCAGGACTGATTTCCTTTAGGATGGACTGTTGCAGTCCAAGGGACTCTCAAGAGTCTTCTCCTACACCACAGTTCAAAAACATCAATTCTTCGGCACTCAGCTTTCTTTATAGTCCAACTCTCACATCCATACATGACCACTGGAAAAACCATATCCTTGAAGAGACGGACTTTTGATGGCAAAGTAATGTCTCTGGTTTTTAATATGCTATCAAGGTTGGTCATAACTTTCCTTCCAAGGAGTAAGTGTCTTTTAATTTCATGGGTGCAAATCACCATCTGCAGTGATTTTGGAGCCCAGAAAAATAAAGTCAACCACTGTTTCCCCATCTATTTGCCATGAAGTGATGGGACCGGATACCACGATCTTAATTTTCTGAATGTTGAGCTTTAAGCCAACTTTTTCACTCTCCTCTTTCACTTTCATCAAGAGGCTCTTTAGGTCTTCTTCACTTTCTTCCATAAGGGTGGTGTTATCTGCATATCTGAGGTTATTGATATTTCTCCCGGCAATCTGTACTCTGCATATAAGTTAAATAAACAGGGAGACAATATACAGCCTTGATGTACTCCTTTTCCTATTTGGAACCAGTCTGTTGTTCCATGTCCAGTTCTAACTGTTGCTTCCTGACCTGCATACAGATTTCTCAGGAGGCAGGTCAGGTGGTCTGGTATTCCCATCTCCTTCAGAATTTTCCACAGTTTATTATGGTCCACACAGTCAAAGACTTTGGCATAGTCAATAAAGCAGAAATAGATGTTTTTCTGGAACTCTTGCTTTTTTGATGATCAAGCAGATGTTGGCAATTTGATCTCTGGTTCCTCTGCCTTTTCTAAAACCAGCTTGAACATCTGGAAGTTCACAGTTCATGTATTACTGAAGCCTGGCTTGGAGAATTTTGAGCATTACTTTACTAGCACGTGAGATGAGTGCAATTGTGCAGTAGTTTGAGCATTCTTTGGCTTTGCCTTTCTTTGGGCTTGGAATGAAAACTGACTTTTTCCAGTCCTGTGGCCACTGCTGAGTTTTCCAAATCTGCTGGCATATTGAGTGCAGCACTTTCACAGCATCATCTTTCAGGATTTGAAATAGCTCAGTTGAAATTCCATCACCTCCACTAGCTTTGTTCATAGTGATGGTTCCTAAGGCCCACTTGACTTCACATCCCAAGATGTCTGGCTCTAGGTGAGTGATCACACCATCGTGATTATCTTGGTCGTGAAGATCTTTTTTGTATAGTTCTTCTGTGTATTCTTTTAACATCTCCAATTTTCTTGAAGAGATCTCTAGTCTGTCCCATTCTATTATTTGTCTCTATTTCTTTGCATTGTTCATTTAAGAAGACCTTCCTATCTCTCCTTGCTATTCTCTGGCACTCTGCATTTAGTTGGGTATGTTTTTTCCTTTTTTCCTTGCCAGTTAGAAGTAGTATTTCAACTTATTATTTATGGATCTATTATAACAGCTAATTATATATACTAAATCGATAATAGAAAGAAAAGTGAGGTAAGTGGTAGGGAAAAAAATCAAGGAATTGTATTTTTGCTCCCAGTTAGATTTTTTAGTAGCACATTTTAATTTATACCTACATAGGCAGCTCAGATGGTAAGGAATCTGCCTGCAATGCAGGAGACCAGGGTTTGATCCCTGGGTCAGGAACATCAGCTGAAGAAGGGAATGGCAATCCATCTTAGTATTCCTGCCTGGAGAATCTCATGAACAGAGAGTTACTTGGTAGGTGACAGTCAGTGGGGTTGCAAAGAGTCGGACATGACTGAGTAACTAAGCATATATACATAGTTATTATTATGTACTGATATAGTAAAATATTAGATGTATCAAAATTTGCAAATTTTAGGAAGATTTAAACTGAAACATTTGGTACCATAAAACAATGATAATGAAACTGAAATATCTGAGGATCATACAGCAACTAAATTACCTACATTGAGTCATTCTTGCTGGTTAAAGTCAGAGAAGAAAATACTTTGCAATTCAAAATCCAGGAGACAGATAGACAAGCAATGAAGTTGATTTTTTAAATCTAAAACGGTCAATTCTTTTAATCTGAAACATCTTTTATTAGCAAAACTTTACCCATAAAATTTCTAATAAATAAAATGAGGTTTCATAATAGAAAGCAAAAATACATTTCACACTGGCTTTTACAATGGTCCTATGAAGAATGGGAAATGCATTGGTTAAGGAACAGAAGAAATCTAGATGCTCAAATGACTAAATAGCTAAATATATGCATATACAATTATGTACAACACTACAGGTTTATAAAAACATGGCTTTAACTTGTCTTAGTTTCTTTCTAATGTCATCCAGATTTGATGCTGTTTTCTTGTACATAGCTTTTGATTTTTTTATTTCAAATTTCAGTCTTCCTTTTAAAGCTTAGCCATTATAAGATCTACTTACCCTCTCAGAAAACTTTCACCACCTTTAGAAAAACCCACTAAGCCATAGACAGTAAGAAGGTAACTCAAAACCCACTATACTCTACTTTGACCTCAGACTAGTGGAGCAAAGTCAGTAAGTACAAAGGAAGTTCTCTATAAGCTTTGTGCCTTCCTCACAGCAGTCTCTTCTTGGCATAGATACAATTTTTAAATGTCCAGTCAGATTACTTCTGTGCTGAATATTATCCAATGAGTGTATTATAAATTGTGTCAACATTTAAAAATTATTGATTATTACCCCTCTCTAGGAGATAATTATACATCTCTACCCTGCTGACTGGGCTTAGTCATGTGACTTACTCTGGACAATATCATGTGAGCACAAACTGTGTTTTTGTGTCTATCTCTAGAGATAATTTTTAAGAGCAAATATGGTTGATTAAATTGCTTCTATTCTTTCTGCTATGACTGCAATGTTCCAAAAAAAGGCTTCTCCATCAGACTGGATACTGTATTAAATCCTCTTAAGTGAGCTACAGGCAAACAATGGCAGACATACAATAAGAGTAAGGAGTAGGTGTTTTTTGCTCTAATCACCGAGATTTGGGAGCTGTTAACTCATCATAAGGGCTTACCTGGTGGCTCAGAAAGTACAGAATCTGCCTGTCAATGCAGGAGACTCATGCTCAATCCTTGACTCAGGAAGATCCCCTGGAGAAGGGAATGGCAACACACTCCAGTATTTTTGCCTGGAGAATTCCAGGGACAGAGGAGCCTGGTGAGCTGCAGTCCATGGTGTCACAAAGAGTTGGATACAACTGAGCCTCTAACACTTTCAGTTTTCAATTTTATCACATCATAAATTGCCTAAGCTGACTGATATAGGCTCTCTATTTTGCTCAGAGGGAAATCTAAAGTACTTATATATATATATATATATATATATATAAAGCCTATAAGATAATACAAAATCTTCACACATAAATATCTTACTATATATGTTGTTGTTTAGTTACTCAGAAGTATCCTACTCTTTGCAACCCCATGAAATGAAGCATACCAGGCTTCCCTGTCCTTCACCATCTCCCGGAGCTTGCTCAAACTCATGTCAGTTGAGTTGGTGATGCCATCCAACAATCTCATCCTCAGTCATCTCCTTCTCCTCCTGTCTTCAATCTTTCCCAGCATCAGGGTCTTTTCTAATGAGTCAGTTCTTCCCATCAGGTGGACAAAATATTGGAGCTTCAGCTGCCTCATCAGTCCCTCCAATGAATATTCTGGATTGATTTCCTTTAGGATTGACTGGGTTGATCTCCTTGCTGTCCAAGGGACTCTCAAGAGTTTTCTTATTCTCTATATCTCATCTCATATTAGCATCCCTGTCACTCCACTTGAGCCATGAAGTTTCCTTGCTGTGTCCTGAGCATGCAGATTTACTCTTACTTCATAGTCTTTTTACAGTCTTTTTCTTTTGTCAGGAACTCTGTTTCTCAGATATCCACATGGCTTGTTTCACTTTTTCAAATTCTATACAAATACCTTTCCATCCCACTTCCACTACTTTTCTTTTGGTCCTAGAATTTATTGTCTATTAATATATTTCATATTCCATTTATGTTCATAGGTTTTTTGCCTGTGTACAAAAACTGTAAGCTTTTTGTGGGCAGAAAACCTATTTTGTTCACTGTTTTGGTCACTGCCAAAATGCCGGCTCCTAGAATACAGCCTGGCACATAATAGAGCTCAATAGATACAGAGAACAGTTGTTGGTTGCCAGAGGCAAGAGCTGAGGGTGGGTGAAATGGGTAAAATGTGGTCAGAGGTACATACTTCAGTTATTCCTGAGGAGGTAATACGCAGCGTGGTGACTAAAGGTGACGACAGCAAAAGAGACACTGATGTATAGAACAGTCTTATGGACTCTGTGGGAGAGGGAGAGGGTGGGGAGATTTGGGAGAATGACATTGAAACATGTAAAATATCATGTAAGAAATGAGTTGCCAGTCCAGGTTCGATGCACGATACTGGATGCTTGGGGCTAGTGCACTGGGACGACCCAGAGGGATGGTATGGGGAGGGAGGAGGGAGGAGGGTTCAGGATGGGGAACACATGTATACCTGTGGCGGATTCATTTTGATATTTGGCAAAAATAATACAATTATGTAAAGTTTTAAAATAAAATAAAATTAAAAAAAGAAAAAGAAAATTGAAAAAAAATACCATATTGTATATTTAAAAGTTGCTAAGAGAGTGGATCTTAAAAGTTCTCATCACAACAATAACAACAACAAAATGTGTAAGCTATATATAGTGGTGGATGTTAATTAAATATTGTGATGATCATTTCACAATATACACAAATCTAAACGCATGTTATACACTTAAAACAATATGTTATATGTCAATGATTAACATATCTCAATACAACTGGAAAAAATAAAAAGTCAAAAAAATAATAAATAAATATTTATTGAAAGAACAGAGCCCCAGAGTGCACGACAGAGCTTAGACTCTAGTAGTTAGGAGCAAGCATCCTTAGAAGTCATGGAAATGCTCAAGGTGAATAATTCAACATGCTCTTGCTGAGATTCCTCCTTCAGTTTGTCTCTTCACTTTTTCTATTAGTCTAATTCTATAAATGCCTTGCAAAACTTTTAAAAAATAATTTCCTTATATAAATAATAATAAATTTGCTCCTATTGTTTTCTGTTTAAGTTAGCCAGTCTTCATTGTTTGAGAACAAGAATCATGGCTAGCACACTTCCTCTGCCTAACTACAACTTCCTAGCATAGAGAACCCCTTAAGTGTCTGGTAAGTTGCTCCAGTCGTGTCCAACTCTCTGAGACCCCAGACTGTAGCCTGACTAGCTCCTCTGTCTATGGAATTATCCTGGAAAGAATATTGGTGTGGGTTGCATTTTCCTCCTTTAAGGGATCTTCCCAACCAGGGATCAAACCCTTGTTTTCTGCGGCTCCTTCACTGGTAGACAGATTCTTTACCTCTAAGCCACCTGGGAAACCCAAGAAAACACCTTACACTCAATATTATAGGCCCCAAAGTTAGGATAAGTGACATGAAATGAGAATTCAATAGAAAAGGATGGGTAAGTGACTACTGTCATAATCTGAATAAACAAAATTACCAAAGAGAAATGCAATTAAAACACATAAAATCTAGAAAATAAGAAAATAAGTTAATTCTAAGTCTGATTGTTTTTTGTTTTTTAAAAAATTATTATGATGATGATTTTATTTATTTATTTTTTTTACTTTACAATATTGTATTGGTTTTGCCATACATCAACATGCATCCGCCATGGGTGTACACGTGTTCCCCATCCTGAGCCCCCCTCCCACCTCCCTCCCCATACCATCCCTCTGCGTCATTCGGAAATCATTAAAAATTAGCATATAATAATTAAAGATAAAAATTCAGTTACATAAATCTCTGACTTACAAAGAATAAAATCAAATAACTTCTGTTTTAAAATGGTCTCACTTTTTTCTGATAATAATTAGTAATATTGTAAAATAGATAAACACCAAAGAAGGTAATAGATATTCACTGAAAAATATTTATTGCTCAGGTTAAACCTTTTGCCAATATAGATAGAGATTAAAGCCTATGACCACTGTAGATGAAGCAAAGATATCATATATCTAGAAACATGCATATGAATATATATATATATACACAGATATGCAGAACATAATGTATAGTTATAATTCAACTTAAAAATAGGAAATGCACTAGAGTTAAATAGCAAAAAGTTATGATTTCTACATTTTTCTTTTAAAAATTTTATTTCCACACTTATCAATAGCTTGATATGGAATTAGACACCCAATAAATATTTATTGAATAAAAATTGACTGTAGCAGAATACTAAGGGAACTTTATGCTCTAAATTATATAGTCAATTCCATATTTAATAATGGGCTTCCTTGATGGCTCAGTGGGTAAAGAATATGCGTGCAATGCAGAAGACACAGGAGATGTGGGTTCAAGCCCTGGGTCAGGATGATACCCTGGAGGAGGAAATGGCAACCCATTCCAGTATTCTTGCCTTGAAAATCCCATGGACAGAGGAGCCTAGTGGGCTACAGTCCAAAGTGTTGCAGAGTCAGACATGAATGAGTGCAAGCACAGACAGATAATTTAATAACTCCTCAACTCCTAACTTCCCTGGTTGGGAAGATCCCCTAGAGGAGGAAATGGCAACCCACTCCAGTATGGAGATTATTTCAGGTTTTATTTTTAAAATTTGCAAGAGTTACAAGTTGTCTGACTTAATAGGTAAACTCAAGTCAAAGTGATGATAATAAGAAGTAATAAGATGCATTTACCTTCCAAATTAAAGCTAGAAACAGAGCAGACAAATGTTGCCTTTCATATCAATGGCACCACCTTACAGGTTCTTCATATTCAACAATACTAGGTATTGTTAAATGTGATATATTATATGTCACATCTCTTATAAGGAAAAAAAACCCATTACTGAGTCCAGTAGAGCATTAAGTGTTTGACTCAAAATATATCTTATTTTAGATGTTTTTCACTATATTGTGCAATATTAACTGTCAAACTCTGATAATTTAAATTAACTTTTATGAGCTATAAATGCAGCAGCATCATGGCAAAATATCACTATTTCATGAAATTTTGGCCAATAATGGCAATTTGAAATAAAATTTAGAAATCACAAAATGATTAGAATGATTAGTAGGCCCTGATTAACTTCAATAAAAAGTATCATCCATCCTATCATTGAAAAAAATAATACGGGGCAAACTTTGATCTGGAAAATTAGCACCAAAACTAACCACCAAAGTGCAACGTTACTATTATAACAGTAACAAGTAAACTCAAGGGTCTAATTTCAGGAATGTAACTACAGATTTAAGTATCCTGGGGAAAGTCAACCTCAGTTTTCAAATCCCTAAATTATTGAATACATGTTTTTCAAAACCCCTTTAAATTCTTACATTGTTTTATTTTAGGATTATACACAATGAACTTCAGCTGACACGTGAATTGCTGACACTCACCTGATAGCCACCTCTAAAGCAGTGTGCTGGGTGTCATGAGGAACACAGATAAGCTCCCTGCCCTCATCATTGACGAAGGCAGACATATGAGCCAACAGTGGAAATGGAGTTATGATAGCTGTTGTACAGCAAAGTATCACTGTGGATAGCTCAAAAATGGGTGAGAATGAAATATATGAAATAAAATAGTGAAATGGAAAACTTTGAAAAGAGCCAAATTAATAAAACGAAATGAGTATATATATATATATATGAATTTGTTACAAACAGAAATTGATCAATAAAATAATTAAGTGGCACTTTGAATGTATTTATTTTACAAAATTGAAGGGTGGGTAAAGAAAAGATGTACTGATCTGAATATGTTGTATATTTAGAAATATGTAACCTGAGCTATCGGAGAAGGCAATGGCACCCCACTCCAGTACTCTTGCCGGGAAAATCCCATGGATGGAGGAGCCTGGTGGGCTGCAGTCCATGGGGTCGCTAAGAGTCGGACACGACTGAGCGACTTCACTTTCACTTTTCACTTTTATGCATTGGAGAAGGAAATGGTAACCCACTCCAGTGTTCTTGCCTGGAGAATCCCAGGGACGGGGGAGCCTGGTGGGCTGCCATCTATGGGGTCACACAGAGTCGGGCACGACTGAAGCGACTTAGCAGCAGCAGCAGCAACCTGAGCTATATCCACTCCTATTAGATAACCAGAAGGAAGGAAGGATAGTCTAGATTTAGACCTTTATTCCCTTGTAGCTCAGTCAGTAAAGAATCTGTCTGCAATGCAGGAGACCAGGGATCAATCCCCGGGTTGGGAAGATCCACTGGAGAAGGAAATGGCCACCCCTTCAGTATTCTTGCCTGGAGAATCCCCATGGACAGAGGAGCTTGGCAGACTACAATCCATGGGGTTGCAAGAGTCCGACACGACTTAGCGACTAAACCATTGTATATAAAGAATTAGAAGAGACTTCAAACATAATCAAAACTTATCAAGAATAAATAAAGTAAGTTAGAAGAAAACACTGTAAATAATTCATAGGTAAAACATTAAGGCATAATCCAAAATAAATAGAAAAATAAAAATGTATCTTTTTCCTTAATGTCAATTAATAGGACCAAAATTAAAACTCATTACTTTTTAAGTTAATTTAAGTGTTCTAAGAAAATATGATGGGACAAAGCCAGATGATGTAGTGCCCCCAGTACCTAGTGAAATATATATATTTTTCCCAACTCAAGAATATATGTCATTAGGGCAAGAATTATTTCCTCCAAAGGATTTAAGCATTTTATTTAAATTCCCCATATGAACAATAATAGAAGGTATCAAATAGCTATAGCTGATTAGAGATAATTCCTCTTTATAGAAGAATTTCAGCTAAAATTAGAAAGAATAAAAGAAAACAACAACATGAGAAAATGACTTATTTTCCAGTGATGGGGACTTAAAATTGAGGGATGTGGCTGTCACCACTTGAATCCACTGATAAATCTTCGAATCACTAAAGTGGTAGGTGCAGGAACATGTGCCTCTTGATGTGATGTGGTATAAAGTAGACAGTGTGCCCTATCAACTAATTTCAGCAAACAAACAAAAATGGAAACAATTTAAATACTCAAATATTTAAATATAAGTTCCAATTAACTGGAAATACAGGGGGAAAGGGTTTCCCTGTTGGCTCAGACAGTAAAAGCATCTGGCTGCAATGCAGGAAACCCAGGTTAAATCCCTGGGTCAGGAAAACCCCCTGAAGAAGGAAATGGCAACTCACTCCAGTATTCTTGCCTGGGAAATCCCATGGATGGAGGAGCCTGGTGGGCTATAGTCCGTGGGGTCGCAGAGAGTCGGACTCGACTGAGTGACATCACTTTCACTTTTCACAATGAAAAGTCTTTCTTACACTATACAGAATTGCTTGGAGGACTGCTATTACTGTAACTTGGCTAGATTATGGGATTTGTGAAGAGATGTGGTGGCAGAAGAAACAGTAAATGCAATTTGTGGTAAATGTTATATCCAAGAATCTAGATTTTATTCTCAGGCTGGCATTTCCCAAAATGTGTTCTGGGATACTGATCACATTCTTCACTATTAGAAGGATGAGATGGCTGTTCCCATTTTAAAATAAGTTTAAGGGACACTGTATTCTATATTCCTTTAAATTGGCTGAATATTAGCAAGGTATAGCACCCTACTTGTAGGAATACTCACTGAAATTTAACACAGCATTTTCACAACTTACAGGACAGTTGTGAAGAGTATTGTTATCACCCTATAAGAAGCAAATCTATGAAACACCACTGTAGGTTGTTAAAAACACTGAGGAATCTCAAAAAGTGGAGCATTTTGCTCTCACTGGTATTTTTTGAAGTTAATTCTAATGGCAGTGAATTGATATGACAGGAGAGCAGTTGAAATAGACCAGGTGTGAGAAGACAAAGGCATGAATGGACAAGAGGACTGACATGGAATAAAAGTGGAAACAAAAAGATACAGTGGATATCAACAGAAACAATGTGTTGAAAACTGAAAATCACTGAAAACAAAACTGAGGTTTCTAACTCAGGTTAGTGGGCAATGCTATCATGTATTTGGAACAGAAGGAAGGGCAGCTGCCATGGTGGAGGATGCACAGAGGTCTGTGATCAAAGAATACATTTCTTTAAAACACAGTATTCATTTATTCATACGTTTTTATGGGCAAAAGACTAAGCAAATATTTAAAAAGTGAATCTTACCTATGGATTTTTTTCCCTCCTATGTTTACTTAACTCATTCCCTGGTTCTACTTACCCACAAGGCCTATACGTGAATACAATGTAACTCTCTTCATCCCCTCTTTCAATGAAAGTCACACATGTGTGTTTTTCCCAGTGCCTCATGGCCTGCTTGAACATGGCTCGCTGGCTGCCTGGAAAAATGGCATGACATTAATAAAACAGTGCCTGTTCCAAAGAGAAGTCTGCATGTGGCTCTTCTGTCCCGAGTCTGGCTGCACAGATTAGATGCCACCACTATAATCAAACCAAAGAATACTAGCTCCAAGCACCACAGTGAGCCATTGTTGAGAGTGGACACTGTCTTCAGAATCACTAGGCATGAGCTTACTGTCTCGACAAGTATGTGTGTACAAGGCTCCATGAACAAAGATATGTATTGTTCTTGTCAACTGAAAAGAGCTTCTAGATTTAATGGGCACATTTGAAACTCCTTTTAAAAACCAGAATAGTTCTTTAGATTCTTAGAATTAAAGACTATATCTATGTTTTTAAATTTCAAGATATGCTGACAACTGAGGTGAATGGAATCTTTCTCATATTTAAGTTAATACTACATTTTATGTATTAGTATTCTATAAAAATATATACTTAATCTATGTAATAATCGTTATTTCATTATCAAAATAGACCCTCTGGGAATATCTTACCAGTGAAGTTGCCTCCTATGACGTAAGGAATAACACCTCCAGGCCACACTCTTTCAGTCCTTGATGTAGCAGCCCTGGGAACTCTATTTTTCTCACTTTGCCCTGAGAATTTTAGTGGTAATTTTTCCTTAACTGTGTTGTTTTGCTCCAAGCCTGCAGTGACATTTAAAACATTCTGTGAAACAGAAGTCCTTGGTCAGAGAATCATTTACCTCTTAAAGGACAAGTTAAAATGTCTTATTTACATATTTATATAAATATGCCTGAAATCAAAATGTATTAAAGAAAAACTTCATTTATATTATATACTTGAGTAAAGTGTTAAAATATTTAAGTAGTTTAAAAAATACTATTTCCTAATGCTCTCTCTATAAGCAAATTTTGATGACTTTCCATACAACAGTTTACAGTGGATAGAAGCCAAGTAGACTCTGTAAGGTGCAGAAAAATTCTTTTATGTATTCTACTTTACTAGAAAACTAAGAAAGTCACCAATAGAATTAAAAAGACATTTTTAAAAAGTCTTACTTTGTTCAAAACCTTTCTTAGTCCTGCAAAACCTCAAATCCTTTAAATCAGAATTGATATTCTATAGTACAGATAAAAACTGAATATTACACAATAGAGATAGTAAATGAAATAAGGATAATACAGATATGGTCTCAGATTCTGGGACAATGGGCTACATCTATTTCAATTTCCTAGGGATTCATATCCAGACAACAGTATGATTTAGAGACCAGCACACAAGGTGAGCAGGCCCACATAAAACGCAGTCTGCTGTGGAGCAGCTTTCAGGTCTGCAGTCACGAACTTTTCTCGGTAACCTTTCACAATTTTTTGTTATGGTGTTATTTTTCCTACACTTTCGTATTTACTTTTCTTATTGATATATCATTGTTGATACAAATGGCTTACAGCTTCCATACACTTCAAACACAATGAACATTGAATGTATGCCCCTGATATTTGTGTCCCTAACATATCTAATTTTTTAATATCCTAGAGCAAAGCATCTTCACTTGGAAAAATTAATTCTTGGCATAATTAATTAGTATCAATCAACTGAAGGAAAGTTAGGATATGAACTTTGAACAGGAGACTTTAAAAAGAAACTCTAAAATCCACAAATAGTGATTAATAAATTCAATATTAAAAATATTTAATATTTTAAATATTAACTAATCATTAATCCAGAAAGCAGTTTCCCTGAATCTTTTCCTATACATAGTTTTGGAAGAGTTAAAAGTATTTTTAATTGTTTTTTAATCTAATTTATCAGTTTGCCAATTTATTTTAAGTGGATTTTGTTTCAAAATAAGCATTCATATTTTTTCATTTGACAAAAACTGATGTAGCTCCATGCTTGATAAAATCACCTTACTGTGATACCAATTTTTTGGAAATAAATATCAACAGTAAAATAAACACCTAATGCATTTTTTATTAAGGAGGAGCTGAAAATAAGTTAAAATAAATGTCCCCAACTAAGTTCCAAAATCTTCCATCACATATCAACCAAATAAAAATGAATAAAGGACTCTCCCTTAGCATATATCTTTCCATACTTCGAATCTTAATGGCTAACTGAACTGCTATGAGTATAATATTCACTGTACAGCAACTCAAGAGTCTGCAACTTTAAACATTGATATACCAGAGCCAATTCTTCTTATTCTGTCTATAAGTTGGTAGAGGGCCCCTCGTTTCTTTGACATACCATGGTCTCCAAATCCACCTTAAAGAGTAAAGGAAAATAGTTAAGTTAAATTCACTGTAAATTAAAGTTCTTGTAAATAAGCAATAGTAACATGTTACATTGATTTCTCCTCGGACATCTCTTTTTATGTGGTCTTATGTAATTGCATTAAAGTAATAATATCCATTAATCTTGGAAGAGGGTAAAAATTCTGCAATATGTTCGGTAGGAACCAATGAAATACTGTAAAGCAATTATCCGTCAATTAAAAAATTTGCAACTAAAACTAAAGAGGTAGGAGAAAATCAGAGAGCAATCTAAATGACTTTATTTGGACATCGTAGCAATTGAGTCATCTATTGACAATTTAAAACATTTTTTTTTCACTGTGAACTTTACAACACATAGTATTATATAGGAAGAGAACCAAATTGTTCTGCCATGTTGATTGCATTCCAGCTATTTTCCCAATGCAAACTAAATACTTTCAGATGGCAAATCAGCAAATGAAATAAAAACACTAAAAGAGCATGAGGTATGTCAATTTTTTCTCAATGAAACTGGAAAAAGAAAAAAGCAAGTATACAGTGTAAATTTTGCTCCAAAGCTTGGAGCAAGTTTGAGACATTTCTAATAGCATATGTAATGAATATTATGCATTCAAATAAATTTTGAAAATTAGTTTCTATAATTTATAAAAACCAATAACATAGCTTTTAAAAAAGTCACAAGGTGAGAATCTGTAAGGATGCCCAGCTGCAAAATACATTCTATTATGTTGGTGCAATTTACAATCTTTATAAAAAAAGATATAAAGAATTTTATAGCTCACAATGTAGAGGAGGGGTTTGGGGATAAAAAATATATTTCCTTGCAGCTTTAAGAACAAAGTCATAATCATAAAGCAGAATATTTGATGAAAATCCAAGTCTTCTGATCCTCATTCCAGGTCTTTAACAAAATGCTTTCTTAATTTTATCACCTAGTTTGCCTTCTCCTTGAATTCTGATAGACAAATACAAAGAGTTATCACTGAGCAAACAACTAATATGATCACTAAAGATATCAGAACAAGAGATTCATGAGCCTGTGGACAAAGCCAATGAAAGAGTACCAGAAATTCATGCAAACAATATGTTCTTGCATTTTGAACTATTTCCTTTCAGTATCTCCTTTCCCTTTGAAATTAATTCTAAAATGTAATTACCTAGATTGAAGCTAATAAAAAGTAATAAATATTGTTAACATATAAGCATCTTTTAGGAAATATCAATTAAGTCCGTATAAGTTAAAATGCTTGTTTATTGAGTAACAGTCTGCTTAATTATTTGAATTACATGGTCACATTCTTGCTATGCTCCTTGAGAAAAATTTTTGAAATATTTTTCATTGACTATTTTAGAAAGATGAAGTAATACTTAAATGTATTCATTCCTAAGCAGTTATAGCAAATATTTTTAAAGGATGATAAAAATGTATTTGAAATGACCATTGCATAACAATTATATGGTATATTAGATAGGCCTGAAACACATAGCTATAGATATAGAAGGAGGCTAATTATGAGGAAAAAATAAATGTCTTAGTTAATATTAAGGTAAATTATAAGCATAAGAATATTGTAGACTAGAAAAAACATTTCAAGACTATCAAAGTCAATAATATTTTAATATTTTAGCAAGTTTGAAAATTTTTATAGCAATATAAATAAAATTATGCATAGATAGTTCATTGAAATAAGAAAATTCATAATATGTATTTATTTCTCATATTTTAAAAAATTCTAGAGTGGAATTATATAAAACAAATATTTATGAAAAAGACAATATATTTTCAAATAAGCAAATAAGAAATATAGTCAATGCAGCACAAACTAACAAGAAAGGGAAAAGACAGTAAGAAAAAACTATAGAATTCTTTTATGATGTCAGAAATTCAGCTGAATAGTGCAAATTACTTTGAAGCATGTACTTTTCACATATATATTTAGAATATGTCTTTATGACAGTATGATTCTGTTTTATGCTTTTCTCTAAATAATAATTTACTTTCAAATATTAGCATTTCAGAGCTTAACTATAAATTAAATGACAAAATTATATGCTGGGTTGACCAATATATAAAATTGAAAAACCTGAACCCCTGCAAAACATGAACAAATTTTCTGGCCAACCCAATAGTATTAATTTTCTAAATCACAGAAAATTAACACCTCTAGTGCAAAGAGAGGACAATGGGCTAAAGAAATCTCTTTAATAAAGCATAAATCTAACAAAATGTTTAATCAAACCTGAGAATGTAATGTGATAAATTTAAGGTTCTGCTGAGTTGTCTCATTGCTGTCTTTTTTGAAATCCACTGTTGCAGGGGACAGCGACAGTGTTAAGTGTGAGATAGTGTCTGCAGTGTGTCAATAAACATATCCTATAGGAATGTACTATCTGTGACTACACTGCAAAGCAGTTTCCTCATATATTTGGTGTATGTTTCAGAAAAAACTCACTATATATAACAAAGACTAAAGGTTATTATTTTTAGTACCATATTCATTTAAATAAATTCCTTAAGTTTTATTACCTTACATAAATTTCTCATATGTAATACTTGCATTTTGATTATGTACAATAATGTCTTTATTCTTAAAAGGGCATGCTAACCTACTTAACATTGAAAAGCTATTTTGTGTGCATGTGTGCATATGTGGTCAGTTACTCAGTCGTGTCCTATTCTGTGCAGTCCTATGGACTGTACTCCGCCAGGTTCCTCCATCTATGGAATTTTCCAGGCAAGAACACTTGCCATTTCCTACTCCAGGAGATCTTCCTGATTCAGGGATCGAACCTGCATCACCTGGGGCTCCTGCATTGGCAAATGGATTCTTTACCACTGGTGCTACCTGAGAAACCCTATGTTGTCTGCAATTAACTTCAAAATATTTTATACATATGCATGCATACACACATACACAGAATATGGTAAAGTGAACAACTGCTGAATCTTTGAGGTGATGGGTGTTGCCTGCATCATCCCATCAACTTTACTATATTTTTGAAGCTTGTCAAAATAATCTCCGGGAGTTGGTGATGGACAGGGAGGCCTGGCGTGATGCAATTCATGGGGTCGCAAAGAGTCAGACACGACTGAACAAATGAACTGAACTGAACTGTCATAATAAAAAGTTGTGGGAAAGAAAATTGGGAAAAAAGATTTGTTAATTCACAGTAAAGAGTCTTAAGACTAAAATATATTTGTCTTCTAGATACCACAAAGGGACTATATATTTTCCATGGAATACAAGAAGGAAATAAAAATAGCATTAGCAGGAGGAGAGATCAATGAAATCAAAAAGCATGACTGAATAAATGCTTTAGCTATAACTACAAAAAGAAATTTTACATTTTTAACCTTTCAATTTTTCTCCAAAGTAAAATACAGAATAAAAATTGTATCAAGATAATATAAAATAATTTTCAAATTTTAATTAAATTATTTTAATATGAAAACCCAAATATCTTTGAAATATTACAAGTCACATATAGGCATAATTCAAACATATGCAAACAGCTAAAATTGAAACTGTCTTCCAGGTTTTCATAAAAGTTATAAAAATAGATATACAATTTTTTCTAAATATATTTGTGTATAATCAGTCAAGAATACTTTACCTTCTGCATCTCAATATTCAAATGGGAGGCAATTGAGTATAATGTTTGAGAGTATGAAATTTAACCTTTCTCAGAAGTGAATTTTGGTCCTGACTCAGTCATTTCCTGCTGTGTGACAATAAGAAACTGTGTATGCATGCTCAGTCACTTCCATCACGTCTGACCCTTTGCGACCCTATGGGCCCTAGGCTACCAGGCTCCTCTGTCCTTGGGATTCTCCAGTCAAGAATACTGGAATGGGTTGCTATGCCTTCCTCCAGGGGATCTTCTTGACCCAGGGATTGAACCTCCATCTCCTGCACTGCAGGCAGAGTCTTTACCACTGAACCACAGGGGAAGCCCCAAGAAAAGTACATAACCTTATAAATCTCCTCCTCGTAAATCACAATAACATCAGCAGCTACTCATTATGTGGTCATTATGAGTATTCAAAGAGTTAACACCTGCAAAGTGCTTAAGCCAAGCCTTGTAGATGGTGAACACTACAACATCTTTCTTAAATACATTACATAATAAAGTTAAAATTATGAATTTATGAATAAAACTTAAATTTATAAATAGACTAATCTGTATCAAGGAAATCAAATTTGATCACCAGAACATTAAAAATGATCCAAATTGTATTTTAGCATTTCAAGAGTATATTTTCTTCTAAATAAATGCAAACCAAATCAAATAATCAAACGTACCTGTGATGTGTCCAAATTTTCCAAAGGGGTTCTGTGTAAGGTCAATTGTCCTATCAATTTGAAAGATATTTAAATCTTCATCATCTAAGGCAATGTCACCCCAAAACACAGCTAAAAAAGAAAATTTCAATTAAAATACAAATTATTTAAGAGCAAAAAGCAATGTGAACAAAGCTAATAAGAAAAAAATACTGCTAAAAATATGGAAATTTGGTCCTTATAACTATAGTGATATTTCAGAAAATAAGTGTACCTGAACGTACTGGGCCTGTTTGGGTGTAATGTGAGCCACATGTGAAAGAATGGATCCGCTTTTCTCACTTTGATGTTTTAGACGAAAGGGAGAAAGTCATTTTTCGAGTGAAATGATCTAAGGTTTACTGGGGCTGGGGTGGGGCTGATTCTTAAGGGTGTTGGTGATGGACAGGGAAGCATGGAGTGCTGTAGTTCATAGGGTCACAAAGAGTCAGACATAACTAAGTGAATGAACTGAATTGACCTTAAGGGAAGAGAATTCAGCGACCATGGCTAATTTGCAAACAAGTGAAAAAGAATGCTGGCATTTACAGCAGATGCCTGAGATAAGCAATTCCTCACGGACAGGTGGAAGAAGACGTAGTAGCAATTAAACCATGTGCTACTTTATAATTTTATAAAGTGAGGTGCAACTGAGTCAAAGAATCAGATCAGATCAGATCAGTCGCTCAGTCGTGTCCGACTCTTTGCGACCCCATGAATTGCAGCACGCCAAGCCTCCCTGTCCATCACCAACTCCCAGAGTTTACTGAGATTCACGTCCATCAAGTCAATGATGCCAGGCAGCCATCTCATCCTGTCATCCCCTTCTTCTCTTGCCCCCAATCCCTCCCAGCATCAGAGTCTTTTCCAATGAGTCAACTCTTCACATGAGGTGGCCAAAGTACTGGAGTTTCAGCTTTTGCATCATTCCTTCCAAAGAAATCCCAGGGCTGATCTCCTTCAGAATGGACCGGTTGGATCTCCTTGCAGTCCAAGGGACTCTCAAGAGTCTTCTGCAACACCACAGTTCAAAAGCATCAATTCTTCGACGCTCAGCTTTCTTCACAGTCCAACTCTCACATCCATACATGATCACAGGAAAAACCATAGCCTTAACTAGACGAACTTTTGTTGGCAAAGTAATGCCTCTGCTTTTGAATATGCTGTCTAGGTTGGTCATAACTTTCCTTCGAAGGAGTAAGCGTCTTTTAATTTCATGGCTGCAGTCACCATCTGCAGTGATTTTGGAGCCCAGAAAAATAAAGTCTGACACTGTTTCCCCATTTATTTCCCATGAAGTGATGGGACCGGATGCCATGATCTTTGTTTTCTGAATGTTGAGCTTTAAGCCAACTTTTTCCCTCTCCTCTTTCACTTTCATCAAGAGGCTTTTTAGTTCCTCTTCACTTTCTGCCATAAGGGTGGTGTCATCTGCATATATGAGGTTATTGAGATTTCTCCCGGCAATCTTGATTCCAGCTTGTGCTTCTTCCAGTCCAGCATTTCTCATGATGTACTCTGCATATAAGTTAAATAAACAGGGTGACAATATACAGCTTTGACGTACTCCTTTTCCTATTTGGAACCAGTCTGTTGTTCCATGTCCAGTTCTAACTGTTGCTTCCTGACCTGCATACACATTTCTCAAGAGGTAGATCAGGTGGTCTGGTATTCCCATCTCTTTCAGAATTTTCCACAGTTTATTGTGATCCACACAGTCAAAGGCTTTGGCCTAGTCAATAAAGCAGAAATAGATGTTTTTCTGGAACTCTCTTGCTTTTTCGATGATCCAGCGGATGTTGGCAATTTGATCTCTGGTTCCTCTGCCTTTTCTAAACCCGGCTTGAACATCAGGAAGTTCACGATTCACATATTGCTGAAGCCTGGCTTGGAGAATTTTGAGCATTACTTTACTAGCATGTGAGAAGAGTGCAATTGTGCAGTAGTTTGAGCATTCTTTGGCATTGCCTTTCTTTGGGATTGGAATGAAAACTGACCTTTTCCAGTCCTGTGGCCACTGCTGAGTTTTCCAAATTTGCTGGCATATTGAGTGCAGCACTTTCACAGCACAAAGAATATACTGCTAAATAGCAACTCATTCAATACATTTTGATAAAGTGGTAAAGTACCTTCTCTGAAGATGGTATTGCTTAAGTATCTATAAAATATATAGATTAACTCAACATTTATTAGGCAATGGCTAGGTGCTGGCCTTTCATCATTAATAACAAATAAGACATTTGTTTGTATTTTCAGGAGCTTCAAAAACTTTACCCTAATCCCAGAAATACCCTTTTATACTCAGAAGTTTAGGCTACTTAATAAAGGAAAGCTCTATAAACCATTGTGAATGAATTTACAACTAGTAAGCAAATTATTATTTTTTAAGGTCAGAAATATACATTTGCATAACGAAAAGCAGCCTCCTTGTTTATTTGAGCCCCAAAGTAGATTAATCAATTCCTTTGTACTATCAGATATCAAAATATAATAACTTTAGGAAATGTAGCAAATTTATGAGAGGATAAATTAATCATGAAATAGTAAAGAATTGACAAATGCCTTGGAAATTCTGGGATATTTAAAATTTTTTCTTCAGATTTTTCTTCTACAACACCAAAAAGGAAAGAAGGAAATTACATTAAAAATTATAGAAGGAGTCCTAATCAATATTTTGTAATAACCTATAATGGAAATGAATATGAAAATATATATATATCTGATTCACCATGATTTACACCTGAATTTAACACAATATTGCAAATCAACCATATTTTAATTTTAAAAATTAATAATTTAGAAAATGACAAAATCCATTTCAAATCACTTTTATTAAATTCAAACCTAAATATATATGAATTTTAGCTATAAAAGCTATTTAATAAAATTAGTTAATTCATAAAATTAAACTTCAGTCCTGAAAGCTATATATTGCTTCCGCCTTTGATCAAAGGTTTATGATATAAAATTCTGTACTTAGTTTAGTTCACTTATACAAATCTGACATGAGATAAGGGGTTTCTTTATTTGCAAATCTAGAAAGAAAGAAAATAGAAATTAGGTCAAGGTGGGTAATCAGTTCCATATATGAAAAAAACCTGTATTAGAATTAGAATTCTGTCATCAACATGAATCAGCTACCGGTATATGTGTGATTCATGTTAAGGTATGGCAGAAACCATCACAATATTGTAAAGTAATAGTTCTTCAATTAAAATTAATTAATTAATTTAAAAAATAATTCTCTCATCAAACTCTGTCTTCTTTCATCATGGCCCTACTGTCAATGAAATGGCAGTTTGCAGAAGGAAAGGGATGCTTGCCTGTGTGCGTGCTAATTTGCTTCAGTCATGTCCGAGTCTTTATGACCCTATGGATTGTAGCCTGCCAGGTTCCTCTGTCCATGGGATTCTCCAGGTAAGAATACTGGCGTCGGTTGTCATGCCCTCATCCAGGGCCTCTTCCCCCACCCAGGGATCGAACCACTATCTCTTACTTCCCAGGCATTAGAAAGTGGGTTCTTTACTACTAGTGCCAAATGGGAAGCCCAAAGGGATGCTTACTGTCTTTTAACATCAAAGAGACAAAGGAGTCTGTAGAAGACTTAATAGCGCTAAGAAGTTGGTCTTGATGCCTGAAATTGAATACAGATTCATACACATGAAGCATGAATGTCTGAGTCTTCATCATCATCCCTAAAGCCAGACATCCTAACAAAGAGATGGCTTACCTAAATAAAATATTTTGGAGTTATATAAAAGACTTGTTCTTTTAAAAAAATAAAATTTGCACTTTCAGTTTCGAGATTTTTTGCTATTCTAAGTAAATAAAAGCTTGCTAGTTATTTAAATCTTCATCATGTGTATTTACTAGGCACATAGTTGGGGACACTGAATGGCGCTCTCAGTCTGCCTATTTCTTTCCAAGTGCTAGCAGACAACTAGAGACACTAAAAAAGTGCTTCTCTAACATTTTGTTTTGCCCAGGAATCACATAAAATCTGGTTAAAATGCAGGGTCTTATTTAGTACCTCTGTGGAGTGATCTTCAGTTCAGTTCAGTTGCTCAGTTGTGTCCGACTCTCTGTGACCCGAAGGACTAGAGCACGCCAGGCTTCCCTGTCCATCAAAACTCCTGGAGCTTGCTCAAACTCATGTACATAAGTCAGTGATGCCATCCAGCCTTCTCATCCTCTGTTGTCCCCTTCTCCTCCTGCCTTCAATCATTCCCAGCATCAGGGTCTTTTCCAATGAGTCAGTTCTTCACTTCAGGTGGCCAAACTATTGGAGATTCAGCTTCAGCATGTCCTTCCAAAGAATATTCAGGACTGATTTCCTTTAGGATTGCCTGGCTTGATCTCCTTGCAGTCCAAGGGACTCTCTAGAGTCTTCTCCAACACCACAGTTCAAAAGCATCAATTCCTTAGCACTCAGCTTTCTTTTCAGTCCAACTCTCACATCCATATGTGACTACTGGGAAAACTATAGCTTTGACTAGGTTGACATTTGTCTGCAAAGTAATGTCTCTGCTTTTTAAGATGCTGTCTAGGTTGGTCATAGCTTTTATTCTAAGGACCAAGTGTCTTTTAATTTCATGACTGCAGTCACCATCTGTAGTGATTTTAGAGCAGAAGAAAATAAAGTCTGTCATTGTTTCCCCATCTATTTGCCATGAAGTGACAGGACCGGATGTCATCATCTTAGTGTTTTGTTTTTTGTTTTGTTTTTAAAATTTATTAAAAATTTTTTTTTAATTTAAATTTATTTATTTTAATTAGAGGTTTGATGCAGGATCCAGGAAGCTTGGGGCATCTTAGTTTTTTGAATGCTGAGTTTTAAGCCAAAAATTTCTCAATAAATTTTCTCAATTTATATCAAGAGGCTCTTTAGTTCCTCTTCACTTTCTGTCATAAGGGAGGTGTCATCTGTGTATCTGAGGGTATTGATATTTTTCCCAGCAATTTTGATTCCAGCTTGTGCTTCATCCAGTCTGGCATTTCGCATGATGTACTCTGGACAGAAGTTAAATAAGCAGGGTGACAATGGCCTTGACATATTCTTTTCCATATTTGGAACCAGTCTGTTATTCCACATCCAGTTCTATCTGTTACGTCTTAACCTGCATACAGATTTCTCAGGAGGCAGGTAAAGTGGTCTGATATTCCCATCTCTTGAAGAATTTTCCACATTTTGTTGTGATATACACAGTCAAAGGCTTTGGTGTAATCAATAAAGCTGAAGTAGATGTTTTTCTGGAACTCTCTTGCTTTTTCTATGATCCAACAGATGTTGGCAACTTGATCTCTGGTTCCTCTGCCTTTTCTAAATCCAGCTTGAACACTTGAAAGTTCCAGATTGACATACTTTTGAAGCTCTGGCTTGGAAAATTTTGAGCATTACTTTGCTAGCATGTGAGATGAGTGCAATTGTGCAGTAGTTTGAACATTCTTTGGCATTGTTTTTCTTTGGGATTGGAATGAAAACTGACCTTTTCCTGTCCTGTGGCCACTGCTGAGTTTTTCAAATTTGCTGTCATATTGAGTGTGGCACTTTCACAGCATCATCTTTCAGGATTTGAAATAGATGAACTGGAATTCCATCACCTCCACAAGTTTTATTCATAGTGATGCTTCCTAAGGCCCACTTGACTTCACATTTCAGGGTGTCTAGGTGAGTGATCACACCATCGTGGTTATCTGGGTCATGAAGACCATTTTTGTACAGTTCTTCTGTATATACTTGCTACCTCTTCTTAATATTTTCTGCTTCTGTTAGGTCCATACCATTTCTGTCATTTATTGTGCTTATCTTTGCATGAAATGTTCCCTTTGTGTCTCTGATTTTCTTGAAGAGATCTCTAATCTTTCCCATTCTATTGTTTTCCTCTATTTCTTTGCATTGATCATTGAAGAAGGCTTTCTTATCTCTCGTTGCTATTCTTTTGAACTCTACATTCAAATGGGTATATCTTTCCTTTTCTCCTTTGCCTTTCACTTCTCTTCTTTTCTCAGCTATTTGTAAGGCTTCCTCAAACAATCATTTTGCCTTTTTGCATTTGTTTTTCTTGGGGATGATCTTGATCACTGCCTCCTGTACAATGTTACGAACAATGTACAATGTCCATAGTTATTCAGGCAATCTGTCTATCATATCTAATCCCTTGAATCTATTTGCCAGTTCCACTGTGTAATCATAAGGGATTTGATTTAGGTCATACCTGAATGGTCTAGTGATTTTCCCAACTTCTTCAATTTAAGTCTGAATTTGGCAATAAGAAGTGCATGATCTGAGCCACAGTCTGCTCCTGGTCTTGTTTTTGCTGACTGTATAGAGCTTCTCCATTTTGGCTGCAAAGAATATAATCAATCTGATTTGGTATTGACGATCTGGTGATGTCCATGTGTAGCATCTTCTCTCGTGTTGTTGGAAGAGGGTGTTTGCTCTGACCAGTGCATTCTTTCAGCAAAACTCTGTTGGCCTTTGCCCTGCTTCATTTTGTACTTCAAGGCCATATTTGCCTGTTACTCCAGGTATCTCTTGATTTCCTACTTTTATATTCCAGCCCCCTATAATGAAAAGGACATCTTTTTTGGGTGTTAGTTCTAGAAGGTCTTATAGAACCATTCAACTTCAGCTTCTTCAGCATAGACTGGGGCATAGGCTTGGATTACTGTGATATTGAATGGTTTGCCTTGGAAACGAACACAGATTCTGTCATTCTGTCATTTTTGAGATTGCATCCAAGTACTGCATTTCAGACTCTTTTGTTGACTATGAGGGCTACTCCATTTCTTCTTATATCTATATTTTTAACAAGCTCCCATTATCACAAATAATTATCACCTTCTTTTCATCTATTACTTTTACTTTTTCCTGCAAGTATAAATTTTGTTCCTCTGAATAAACTGGTAAACATTCAACCAAGTAAAATGCATTTTGTCTGTAGCACATTTATATTATATGAGTAATAATAAAACTCAAATGTTTTAGATTTTTATTTTCTTGTAATGACTTTTCACATGCAATAGGATTCATGTCTTGATGGATTATATAAAACAAAGATCAGCAGTCCAAGTTGATATAACACCTCAGAGAAGAAAAAACTCAGTCGGTAAAGAATCTGCCTGCAATGCAGGATACCCAGGTTTGATTCCTGGGTCAGGAAGGTCCCCTGGAGAAGGAAACGGCTACCCACTTCAGTATTCTTCCCAGGAGAATGCAACGGACAAAGGAGCCTGATGGGTTACAGTCCACAGGGTCGCAAAGGGTCAGACAGGACTGAATGACTGAACCCCGGCCACGGTGGAGGAAGTGGCATAAGACCAGATGATTTTCACAAAGAGACGAAACTGCTCTGGAATACATAAGCCCATCTTTTATTGACTGCTTTTTTTCCTGAACTGATATCTTCCGTAGCTTTGCAGTTATGAATATGCAGTGAACTGATTCAGCAGCAAACAAATATTTCTTTGAGAACAATCAGTAGTGAGTGACTAAGCCTATTCACTTCTGTGTAGCCTTGATATACTATAGACCTTATAACCGTATATATCTTTATATCTTGATGTTATCAACAGCAACAAAAAATTGACATCTTAGAATTTTCAACGTATCACATAGTTTAAAATGCACAATTTCTTCCTTTTTTGGCACACATTTGAACATTTCCTTAATTCACCTTCCACTTCAGTCTATGTCTTGTGCAAGCGTGAGTGCTAAGTCAATTCAGTCATATCTGATTCTTTGCAACCCTATGGACTGTAACCTGCCAGGCTCCTCTGTCCATGGGATTCTGAAGGCAAGAATACTAGAATGGGTTGCCATGCCCTCTTCCAGGAGAATCTTCCAGACTCAGGGATCAAACCCACACATCTTTTATGTTTCCTGCTCTCACAGGTGGGTTCAGTTACCACTAGCACCACCTGGGAAGCCCGTGTCTTATTTCATGTTAAACATTTACTTATGCATTGGCATAGTGAAATAAATGATGAAAATTTATATTAATGACAATAACATTACAATTTGCATTGTAATCAAAAATATATTTTTATATAGATTCCAAGATATTTGTAATTATCAGGTATATGTTGGAGCCTTTTGTTTTTCTTTCTATGATATTTTCTATTTATTTTACATAAAAAACACAAAAATTGAAGAGAAATATTTTTAAATTATAAATCATCAATCATTAGCCCATTTAATACAGTGATTTGTGTTCAGTGATATCAGATGCAGAAATTAATACAAAAAAACTTATTATAGATTATGATATTAGGGAAATAGTACAATTAGAATATTTATTATCTGGAATTCTGCTCAGATTCTTACAAAAAATTGGGTTGTAGCTAACGAATAGGCCAAAATAAAATGTCAAAAAGTACAATTTTGACATTACATGGAAAACCACAGATTTTGTTTTTCCCCTGAAGGCTATTTGCATTCATTGTACTACAAACATTTTTTAAATCAGAGACCAAAAAAAAAAAAAAAAAAAAGAGAGAAAGCTTTTACTGCAGTACACAGAGTAAATACATTTTATAAAGGAATATATAGTGAGAATAAACAATCCAATGTTGCGATTCCCTATACTCTAATTTTAAGTGATGTCTCTTTCACCAACTTTCTGATTCTGCAGTGAGCTACAGTCCTTCAATTCTGAAGCTGAGGTCCAGGGACCAGCTTTAAGGAGACTTTAAGTCTGTGATTTCCTAAAAGCTGTATGCAAAAAAAAAAAAAGATGTAAGAGTTTATAAACACAGTCACCACATGTTTTTCAGAGAAGAGGTCCACAGCAGATTGTCAAAAGGGATCACACAAGGTAAAGAACCACTTGTTGCTGTTGTTTAAGAGCCAGTACTTTAGACAAAAGCAAAGCCTTTCCATGCACTTGGGAGAAAATACTCCCAAGTGCACTGAACAGCCTAAAGAAAATTAATATATTTTCTTGACAGCTGATTACTACTTGGGAGTGCACTGTAGTAGACAAGATGATAGAGTATCCTCAGACATTACTTACAGAAAGTTCTAGAAATCCCCTCTCCTTACCTAACCCCATTAGGTGTTTCATCTGCTTCCATGTCCTGCTTGTCTTGCCAACACACAAGATTTCATAACATGCTTTCAATTGTCAGATTCTTCCATTTAATTTTGAAAATACCACAGGAAGCATTGTTGCTTAATACTCATTGCCAACCTGACATAAAGTAGGTTCTCAGTATATGTTTTGAGGCACAAAAGATGTGAATAAGTAAGTGAATTGGGGTATAGTTTTATATAACAAAAATGAGGCTAGGAATGTGGTAGAACTCAAAAATTTGCCTTATGACCCAAAATACTAGATTTCAATCATTCCAAAGAATATTTCAAATCCTTTCAATCCAGAGTGAATTACTATTTTATACTTTAAAGAAAAAAAAAAAAAAAAAAAGGCAGCTGTCTTTCTTTTTTATTCCAGTAGTATATATTATTAAATGTAGTTATGGGAAATGTATCCTTTTTTTTTTTCAAAACACCACACTTGCATGTTCAGGAAATACATGACTGAACTAACAGATCAGTTATCTTGAGACATATAGGATTTGGAGAGATTGTTTAAAGATTCAACAATAGCCAAGAGGATTGCTTATTATGTTTTATCAGTTTAAACTTTATGTTGTTATTGATATTGGATTTAGGGAGGAAGAATGATATCATGTGAAAACTGGCAAAACAAACTGCTTGACAAAACTGCTCTGGCTGCTCTAGGCTAAAATAAAAGCCTAGTGAAAATTTCCTCAGACAAGGGCAACAGTGAAGGCTTAAAGTCAACTATTTTTACATGATTGACAACCATTAAGCATATTCCCAAGGAAAAGTAAGACTTGGCAAAAGTTCCAACGTATACATTTTGGAGACAATGTTACATTACTCAAAAAAGAAAATAACTTTCTGGTGGCATTTCATATACACAGAATAAAAATGTTCCCCAAAATGACAAACATGAAATTTAAGTTCCAATTTGGGAAGCAATTATTTAATATTTTAAAAAGCTCTTGATACAATATAAATATAAAGATATATTTTTATGTAGACTTAGAAATTATCTTCAAAAAATAAGAAAAAGAAAAATTTTCACATGGTACATTTTTTTCTTAAATTTCTAATAATAAGAAAGTATTTATAGTCCAGTTACTTTAGTGACTATTTATTTTAAAAAATCATATACATTACTTTATTTAAAATATAAGGGTTATTTCCCAAATCTGCATTTTAAATTATATCATATACTATCACATAAGCTGAAAAAAGTCATCCAATCTACAAAAAGGGTGATGTAATGAAGTACAAATGCTGAGTCATATAAAATGGTTTACTCGTCCTTCTCTGATAAACTGGATTTAAAGGTGCTTTTGTATAACATAACTCTAATTTGCCACCCTAAAACAAGATACCTCAATGGACCAAAAACAGATTTTTTGGAGGGAGAGGGCGTGGTACAATATAAAAATCTAACTGTTTGGGTCATTATTTAAACAAAAAAAAGTTATCCAAACATACTTCTAATTTAGATATTACTTTAAAGAACACAAAACTGCTGCTACAGTTAAACACAAAGTTTGATTGTTTCTTGAATCAGGAAACAAACTACAATCTAAGCACAAAATCAAATAAAATCTAAGCACAAAATCTGAAATGTAAAACAAATAAGTGTATATATACACATATATATATGTATATATATGTATATATACATATATATATAAACACACACACACATATACCATGCAAAGAATATTCCTCCAGAATATGGAGAAATTTGTTAATAATGTCACTTTTCAAGATATTAATGATTTTCAGAATGAATCTAGATTAATCAATATAATCTGAATACAGAAAAGAAACAGCAACTAATCTTTTTAATATATTTTTCTTTTTAAAACTATTTTAAAAATTGTTTAAATGCAATTTTACAATATGGATATGATTAGTGCTAAATTTGAAAATAAATATATCTTCTTTTTTAAGTCAGAAAGCAAAATTTTTCCCACAGCAAAAGATCCATCAAAATACTATGTCGATCTTTGTTTATAGCCCACAATGCCCAGGGATAGGGTTTCTCAGGAAATTTTTTAAATGTCACCCACACCACAAATACTCATTCTGAAGTTTTTGACTCAAAAGAAAAAACACTGACAGAAGAGTACTTTGATCAAGAAATGTAAAAAAAAATGTTGAAACTATTGTACGGCCTAATGTTTTCTGTCATGAGCTTTAAAAATGGATTATTATAGCTCATATTTTTTTTAAAAACCATCATTATCATACTGTACATATAATGATTATATTTATAATCAACCATTACCAAGATTTGGTTGATTTCTATTTTCCAAGTCCTCCATCTTATAACAATAGGGCTAAAATCTGTGTTTTCTTACCTTAGGCTTATAATTGTCTACATTTGTGGTAGTCTAGGAGTCACTCTGATGCTTCTTTTTAAGTTCATTTAAATTTTTAAGTTAATTTTGTTTATTTTCCAAATGTTGACCTTAGTTCTTTGAATAAATTTTGATGCCTTCCTGCTAGTAAGACCATTCATGAAAATGCTATTTTCTATGTTCTAACTATGTTTTATTCACTGGCTGGTCACTTTTTCACAAAAATAGAATGTTTTTTTTTTCTCACTTTTCCCAATTTTGTTAGTGGTAGACTTCCCTTGTGGCTCAGCTGGTAAAGAATTGGCCTGCAATGCACGAGACCTGGGTTCAATCCCTGGGTTGGGAAGATTCCCTGGAGAAGGGAAAGACTACCCACTCCAGTATTCTGGCCTGGAGAATTCTCAAAGAGTCAGACACAACTTTCACTTTCAATTTTCACTTTCACCATTATAATAGGTTAAGAGAGAAAAATGTTGCATTACAACCTTTCCAGTTATTATTCATCTTTGTAAAAGATATCCTCCAGGGCACAAGTTAAAGGTTGGAGTCTTTTTTCTTTGCTTAATTTATGTCATCGCAGAGCCCTCAAGTCAACATGGGCTCAGTGAAAAACCTTTACAAAATTTAAAAGCTCAATGACATCCTAAATACTTGACTCCACATACTGATTTCTATTTCTTCTCTTCATAATCTCAGAGACCTTCAACAATTGAAAGAATAATTAAGGAGAACTTTATTCACACCAAAACAAGCAAAAGCTTGAACTCTCTGTGAAATATCCCTCAGTTCAGTTCAGTTCAGTTCAGTCACTCAGTCACGTCTGACTCTTAGCGACCCCATGAACCACAGCATGGCAGACCTCCCTGTCTATCACCATCTCCTGGAGTTCACTCAAACTCACGTCCATCGAGTCGGTGATGCCATCCAGCCATCTCATCCTCTGTCGTCCTCTTTTCCTTCTGCCCCCAATCCCTCCCAGAATCAGAGTCTTTTTCAATGAGTCAACTCTTCACATGCTGTGGCCAAAGTACTGGAGTTTCAGCTTTAACATCATTCCTTCCAAAAAACACCCAGGACTGATCTCCTTTAGAATGGACTGGTTGGATCTCCTTGCAGTCCAAGGGACTCTCAAGAGTCTTCTCAACACCACAGTTCAAAAGCATCAATTCTTCAGTGCTCAGCTTTCTTCACAGTCCAACTCTCACATCCACACATGACCACTGGAAAAACCATAACCTTGACTAGATGGACCTTTGTTGGCAAAGTAATGTCTCTGCTTTTGAATATGCTATCTAGGTTGGTCATAACTTTCCTTCCAAGAAGTAAGCGTCTTTTAATTTCATGGCTGCAGTCACCATCTGCAGTGATTTTGGAGTCCCCCAAAATAAAGTCTGACACTGTTTCCACTGTTTCCCTACCTATTTCCTGTGAAGTGATGGGACCAGATGCCATAATCTTAATTTTCTGAATGTTGAGCTTTAAGCCAACTTTTTCCCTCTCCTCTTTCACTTTCATCAAGAGACATTTTAGTTCCTCTTCACTTTCTGCCATAAGGGTGGTGTCATCTGCATATCTGAGGTTATTGATATTTCTCCCGGCAATCTTGATTCCAGCTTGTGCTTCTTCCAGCTCAGCGTTTCTCATGATGTACCCTGCATATAAGTTAAATAAGCAGGGTGACAATATACAGCCTTGATGTATTCCTTTTCCTATTTGGAACCAGTCTGTTGTTCCATGTCCAGTTCTAACTGTTGCTTCCTGACCTGCATACACGTTTCTCAAGAGGCAGATCAGGTGGTCTGGTATTCCCATCTCTTTCAGAATTTTTCACAGTTTATTGGGATCCACACAGTCAAAGGCTTTGGCATAGTCAATAAAACAGAAATAGATGCTTTTCTGGAACTCTCTTGCTTTCTCGATGATCCAGCAGATGTTGGCAATTTGATCTCTGGTTCCTCTGCTTTTTCTAAAACCAGCTTGAACATCTGGAAGTTCATAGTTCACATATTGCTGAAGCCTGGCTTGGAGAATTTTGAGCATTACTTTACTAGCATGTGAGATGAGTCAATTCTGGGTAGATTGAGCATTCTTTGGCATTGCCTTTCTTTGGGATTGGAATGAAAACTGACCTTTTCCAGTCCTGTGGCCACTGCTGAGTTTTCCAAATTTGCTAGCATATTGAGTGCAGCACTTTCACAGCATCATCTTTTAGGATTTGAAATAGCTCAACTGGAATTCCATCACCTCAGTAGCTTTGTTCATAGTGACACTTTCTAAGGCCCACTTGACTTCACATTCCAGGATGTATGGCTCTAGGTGAGTGATCATACTATTGTGATTTTCTTGGTCATGAAGATCTTTTTTGTACAGTTCTTCTGTGTATTCTTGCCACCTCGTATTAATTTCTTCTGCTTCTGTTAGGTCCATACCATTTCTGTCCTTTATCAAGCCCATCTTTGCATGAAATGTTCCTTTGGTATCTCTAAGTTTTTTGAAGAGATCTCTAGTCTTTCCCATTCTGTTGTTTTCCTCTGTTTCTCTAGTCAATATTATTTCTAACATTATAAAGTTTCCATAATGTATCATCAACTTATATTTATATTAAATGTACGGTGCTTAATGTTAATAAAGCACCCTCATAAACACTATTCCAGTTGAGCCTTAGAATATTTTAGGATATAGATTCATATTACTAGCCTGCCAATAAAAGTTACATTTTTTAAAAAAGCTTACCATTTCTTATTGTCCATCATTTTATACTATTTCTCTTTACCTCATTTGGGAGTTATTGGCATTAACTTTAGGTAATATTTTAGAAATAAAAGGTTCTAAGTGAGAAGCAGTGTCTGTCTAAAAATTTCAATTTGAGGTGATGCTGATGTCGTTCACCCGCATGTGAACCACATCACAGTCTCTTATAGCAAACAAAGAAATGGGCAAGGTTTTTCTTTTCAGATATAGAGAAACAAGGATGGGCTGAATTGTCATAGGAGATGGTATGCTTTATTCACAAATGGAAGTGATCTACACAAGAAGTAGTATAAAACTACTGGGGGAAAAAAGGAGTTAATTATAGCTTGCATGTTGGAAGGAAAAAACCACCCCAGACTCTGCTTAATATCTAATGGTAACTTTGTTATTACTGAATAATCTGTCTGTAATGTTTCAAGTCTTATTTTGGATAAAAAATTAGAAGGAAATAGATGATGAAATGTAAAACAAAATACATGCATATTAGATAAATAAAATCTTTATCAAGGCCAAAAGAAATAATTATTTAAATCTAAATGTTAAATAACTTAAATAAATAGCTAAATTATTTCAATTTAAATATTTGGAAATGGCATAAGTCTTAGCTAATAGATATAAACTGGGAAACTGGCCATTAAATCCTTCAATTTCTCTTTTTATTAAGAGAATAACTTAGAATTTAAATGAACTACAATTGTGTAACATGAGCAAAAATTATATATTTAATTTTGAGAAAAAGAATTCAGTTGAAAAACATTAATTAACTTTCATAAAGTCATTACAATCTTATAAAACAAACAACTGTCTGAAAAACGCAAAGGAAGTTCATAAATAAATCTGCATTTTTACTATCCCCACATGATATATTTCTTTGACATCATATTTTACATCATTCTGTTTGTGTATCCCTAAACTGCTTATTGTGGATATAAGTGATTTCACTAACTTTGCCTTTAATCTTCCTTTTAGCTTTAAAAGTAGATAATATACTATATTTGCCATATATTTATTTCAATGAGATTTTTCTTTTTTGTAATGTTCATAATTTATTTCATCAACATAAAATAAGCACATACATGATTACATGGAGACTAAATAACATGTTGCTCTAAAAACAATAATGGGTCAATGACAAAATCAAAGAGGAAATTTAAAAATACCTTGAGACAAATAACAAAGAACAGACAACCATACAAAATCCATGGAATAAACAAAGGCAGTTATTTCAGAGAAGTTCATAGCAATACAGGCCTTCTTCAAAAAACAAGAAAAATCTCAGATAAATAATCTAATCTGCCACTTAAAATCATTAGAAAAAGAACAAACAAAACCTACAGTGAGTAAAAAGAAGGAAATAAAAGATCACAGGAGATATAAATAAAATAGAGACTAAATAAAATAGAGAAAAAATCAATACAGACTTTCCAAAATAGTAGAGGGGCAGGAGAACATGGAGTTCATTTCTCCCCACAGATACATCAAGAATACCTCAAAAACAGAAAAATTCTCACAGAGTACCTGCTGAATACTAGCAGAGGACTTCAAACACATAAAGGAAAATGAATGATTCCCATATAACCAGGCAGGATGAAAGACAGAAGGGAAAAGGAAGAGGAGAGGAGGCAGGATGAAGTCTTGACTTCTGGAAGGAAGCTGAAGTAAGAGAGGATTTTTACATCTGGAGAAGTCCCTTCACCAGTAAGGAGATCATCTGAGACAGAAGGGGTGTTTCAGGGGCTTGGGAAAGAGCACAGCACCTGGGCCTGGGGCTGACAGAGTGAGATATGCACAGACGGTCCGTGCTACCGCCCCGTGCGCCCCAGCCTGAGATGGGCGTCTGCGGGTGCACACAGGGTCTGGGTGCTGGGATCTGCAGCTTGGAGAGCCAGCCCAGGAAGCAGACTGATATTGGCAGCGAAAAGACAGCATGAGGTGACAGGACTGAGGAGCTCTGTAGCAGGGGATTCTAGGAGGGAAGCATGGACCACTGAAGAGGCAAAGTCCAGAGGCAACGTGACATGCAAAGGGTGGGGCTGCCGTCACAGCCTCTCTTAGTGCTCTGGCCCTTGTCTCCGCAGGCACTGAGGAGGGCTCCCACTGGAGCCAGGTGTGAGCCCTTGCTCTTGCCTCCTTCCCCTCCCTACTTGGGTACCTCAGCACTCCCTCAGCACTGCCTAAGAAGTTCAAATGTTCCGATTGCTACTCCAGGACCCTCTCACCTGGGTGGCCTGCTTGCCCTGTTCTTCACCTTGTCTCCCTCCTGCCTGATGGGACAGGGTGCTCGGCAACTCTAGAGCAGACTCCACTGGGAGGAACACGTGCAGAGGTGGGGCTGAAACCACAGCTAAGCCCTAGGGGTTATGTAACTAGGGAAGAAGAGCTGAAATCTCTCCTAGAAGGTGTGTGAGCTGCAGAGTTACGACTCTGCAGATGGCTTCCTAAATTCATCACCTGCGAAACACCAAAAGGACAGCAAATGCTCCTGCAGCTGGGATGGGTCTGGTTTAGCAGCTGTGGGCCTGTGGGTACATATGCACAGAGGCTGAGCCAGGCCAAACTCTGAGCTGGCTATAGCTCCCACAGCAGGTCCAGGTGCGTGACTACTGCAGTCCTGAGACCTGAAGTCAATGCGTATGAGCTAGTGGCCCGGTGAAAACAACACCTGAGACTCACCGGGCCAACAGACAGCATACCCACAGTTACACTGGGGCCGAGACCAGTGCCAGTAGTGAAGGACCGTGTACTTTGTGAGCCCACACCATAGGCTAAAGGGGACACAACAGAGCATGTTTACAGGTGAAGAACTCCAGTTGAGGAATACTCAGTGAGTTCTCTCCCAGTGGGAGTGTTCCAATCCTGCCTAGCTCACACTACACATCAGAAATACAGTTAAGAAAAAAATGGAGGGACCTATACTCACAGATGGTGACTGCAGCCGTGATATTAAAAGACACTTGTCCCTTGGAAGAAAAGCAACGACAAACCTAGACAGCATATTAAAAAGCAGCAACACCATTTTGCTGACAAAGTTCCGTCTAGTCAAAGCTATGGTTTTTCCAGTAGTCATGTATGGATGTGAGAGTAGGACCATAAAGAAGACTGAGCTTCGATGAACTGATGCTTTGGAACTGTGGTGCTGGAGAAGGCTCTTGAGAGTCCCTCGGACTACAAGGAGATCAAACCAGTCAATCTTAAGGAAATCAACTCTGAATATTCATTGAAAGGACCTAACCTGAAGCTGAAGCTCTAATACTTTGGGCACCTTGTGTGAAGATCCATGAAGAGGTGACTCACTGGAAAAGACTCTGATACTGGCAAAGATTGAGGGCAAGAGGAGAAGGGGATGACAAAGGATGAGATGGTTGGATGGCATCACCAACTCAATGAGCATGAATTTGAGCAAATTCCAGGAAATAGTGAAGGACAGAGCAGCCTGGCATGCTGCAGTTCTTCGGGTCCCAAAGAGCTGGACGTGACTTAGTGACTGAACAACGGTAATAATACTCAAACAAGTAGGAAGCAGATCCTGTTGCTCGTGGGGAAGTGACAAGCACAGAGCAAAGGGGGAGACCCTGGTCAATATTCAAAGCAGTTTCTGGTCACCACAACAGCAGTAAACCCACTACCAAGGGGACAATGGCAAAAGCCGCTGGACCAACCTCACTCCCTGGAGGCAAACAACAGAATAAAGAGGAACAACTATCCTGCAACCTGCAGAAAAAATATTCTTGTTGTTCAGTCACTCAGTCATGTCTGACTCTTTGTGACCCCATGGACTGTAGCACACCAGACTTCCCTGTCCTTCACAACCTCCTGGAGCTTGCTCAAACTCATGTCCATTGAGTCAGTGGCATGTGTCATCCAGCCATCTAGTCCTCCGTCATCTCCCTCTGCTCTTGCCCTCAGTCTTTCCCAGTAACAGGATCATTTCCAATGAGTCGGCTCTTTTCATCAGGTGGCCAAAGTATAGGAGCTTCAGTTTCAGCAGCAGTTCTTCCAATGAATATTTGGGATTGATTTCCTTTAGGATTAACTGGTTTGATTTCCTTGCAGCCCAAGGGACTGTAAAGAGTCTTCTCCAACACCACAGTTTTAAAGCATCAATTCTTCAGTGCTCAGCCTTCTTTATGTATACCACATCCATTCATGACTACTGGAAAAACCATAACTTTGACTGGACGGACCTTTGTTGGCAAAGTGATGTCTCTGCTTTTTAATATGCTAGGTTTGTCATAGCTTTTCTTCCATCTATTAATTTCATGGCTGCAGTCACCATCTGCAGTGATTTTGGAGCCAAAGAAAGTAAAATCTTTCACTGTTTCCATTGTTTCCCCGTCTATTTGCCATGATGGGACCAGATGCCATGGTCTTAGTGTTTTGAATGTTGAGTTTTAGGCCAATTTTTTCACTCTTCTCTTTCACCTTCATCAAGAGTAAAAATTAAATACAATGAAGCAATAGGAAAAGTAAAAGCAACGAGAAAAGCAACAAATAACATACAAGGGAATCCCCATGAGGTTATGAGCTGATTTTTCAGCAGAAACTCTGACATGACATACTTAAAGTGATGCAAGAAAAGAATACTCTAACCAGCAAGGCTTTCATTCAGATTTGATAAGGACAACAAAAGTTTTGTATACAAGCAAAAGCTAACAGAATTCACTATCATCAAACCAGCTTTACAACAAATACGAAAGGAACTTTTCAAGGTAGGGAGAAAAAAAGAGATCACATCCTACAACTAGAAACAAGAAAATCACAAATGGAAAAGCCCATTGATAAAGGCAAAGATACAGTAAACGCCGGAAATCATCCATACACAAATGATATCAACACCAGCAACAGTGAGGAGGATACAAATGCGGGAAACAGAAGTTGCATTTGAAATTAAGAGACCAGCAATTTAAAACAGCCTCATATACATATACATCCACATACATATATACATATACATGGGCTTCCAGGTGGCACTGGTGTTAAAGAACCCACCTGTCAAAGCAGGAAACATAAGAGACTTGGGTTTGATCCCTGGGTTGAAAGATCCCCTGGGGAAGGACATGGCAACCCACTCTAGTAGTCTAGCATGGAGAATCCCGTGGACAGAGGAGTCTGGCAGGTTACAGTCCATGGAGTTGCAAAGAGTCAGACATGATTGAGTGATTTAGCTCATACATACATACTAATGGGCATCTTAGGTGGCTCCATGCTAAAGAATCTGACTGCCAGTGCACAAGATGCAGGTTTGACTGATGAGTCAGGAAGATCCCCTGGAGAAGGAAATGGCAACCCAATACCACAGTTCAAAAGCATCAATTCTTCGGCGCTCAGCTTTCTTCACAGTCCAACTCTCGCATCCATACATGACCACTGGAAAAACCATAGCCATGACTACACTGACCTTTGTTGGCAAAGTAATATCTCTGCTTTTTAATATGCTATCTAGGTTGGTCATAACTTTTCTTCCAAGGAGTAAGCATCTTTTAATTTCATGGCTGCAGTCACCATCTGCAGTGATTTTGGAGCCCAGAAAAATAAAGTCTGACACTGTTTCCACTGTTTCCCCATCTATTTCCCATGAAGTGATGGGACCAGATGCCATGATCATTTTCTGAATGTTGAGCTGTAAGCCAACTTTTTCACTCTCCTCTTTCACTTTTATCAAGAGACGTTTTAGTTCCTTTTCACTTTCTGTCATAACGGGTGGTGTCATCTGCATATCTGAGGTTACTGATATTTCTCCCGGCAATCTTGATTCCAGCTTGTGCTTCTTCCAGTCCAGCATTTCTCATGATGTACTCTTCATATAAGTTAAATAAGCAGGGTGACAATATACAGCCTTGACGTATTCCTTTTCCTATTTGGAACCAGTCTGTTGTTCCATGTCCAGTTCTAACTGTTGCTTCCTGACCTGCATATAGGTTTAGCCATACTCATTAAGAAAAAAAAGGAAAGGACTCAAATCAATAAAATTAGAAATAAAAAAGTAGAAGTTACAATGGACACCAAAGAAAAACTAAGGATAATATAAGTCTATTACAAGCAACTGTATGCCAATAAAATGGACAACTTGGAAGATATGGACAAATTCTTAGAAAGATAAAACCTTCCAAGACTGAACCAGGAAGAAACAGAAAGTATAAACAGACCAATCACAAGTACTGAAATTGAAATGTGATTTAAAAACTTTCAACTAACAAAAGGCCAGGACCAAATGGCTTCATAGCAATTTCTATCAAACATTTAGAGAACAGTTAAAACCTATACTTCTGAAACTCTTCCAAAAATTTCACAGGGAGGAACATTCCCCAAACTCATTCTATGATACCATCATCATCTTGTTATCAAAACCAGACTAAGAAATTACAAAAAAAGAAAATTAAAGACCAATATCACTCATGAATGTAGATACAAAAATCTTGAATAAAATACTAACAAACCAAATGCAACACTGTATCAAAATGGGATTTTAATATAGGCAATATATACTATATTCTTCAATATAGACAAATTAATTCATGTGATACACCACATTAACCAATTGATGAATAGAACCATATAATCATTGCAATAGATGCAGAAAAAGCTTTTGGCATCATTTAACACCCATTTATGGTACAAGCTCTACAGAAACTCTTTGTAACTCCATGGACTATAGCACACTAGGCTCACACTAGGCTCCTCTGTCCTCCACTATCTCCTGGAATTTGCTCAAATTTATGTCCACTGAATTGGTGATATTATCTAACCATCTCATCCTCTGCCACCCTCTTCTCCTCCTGCACTCAATCTTTCCCAGTATCAGGGTCTTTTCCAATGAGTCAGTTATTTGCATCAGGTGGCCAAAGTATTGGAGCTTCAGCTTCAGCATCAGTCCTTCCAACAGCTGTTCATGGTTGATTTCCTTTAGGATTGATTGGTTTGGTCTCCTTGCAAAGAGTCTTCTGCAGCATCACAATTTGAAAGCATCAATTCTTTGATGCTCAACCTTTATGGTCCAACTCTCACATCTGTACATGACTACTGGAAAAATCATATACAGTGACAATACAGACTTGTCAGAAAAGTGATGTCTCTATGTTTGAATATGCTGTCTAGGTTTGTAACAGCTTTTCTTCCAACGAGCAAGCGTCTTTTAATTTCATGGCTGTAGCCACCATCTGCAGTCATTTTGGAGCCCCCAAATTAAAATCTCTCACTGTTTCCATTGTTTCCCCATCTATTTTTCATAAAGTGATGGGACCAAATGCCATGACCTTAAATATTAGTATACAAATAAATTTGACAGAAATAGAGTTACATATGTAGAACTCAAATTTATGATTACCAGAGGGAAAAGGGGAGAGGAAGAACTTGGGAGATTGGGACTGACACACACACTACCGTATAGTGATTAGAATGAGCACGCCTGTCAGGCAGGGAGGAGCCGAGGCTGAGATCAAAGAGATCAAGTCACCCAGATGGGAGGTGGCTGGCAGAGGAGGCGACTATAAGGACATGCAAGTGAGACTGCATGGACATGCAAGGACTGCTCCAAGTGAGAGTTCCTCTCTAGGGCCTGTGGAAGCAGGGTCTGGTATGTGAGGAGAGATGGCATGCAACAATGGCACTTTGCTTCTATGATGGTCTGGGTTTCCTCCATGAGCATTTCCCATTGCAGAGGCCCTCACTCCTGTCCCCTCACAGCCAACAGCAGTCCCCTCTGGGGGTCTGCTCTCCACACCCCATTTTCTAGCATCCAGCCCCTGTGCAAATCAGCGGACACCCTTCTCAGGCTGGGGCATGCATGACTGTAGCATGGATCATCTCTGTAGATCTCACTTTGTCGCATCTACTACAGACTGGTTGCTCCACTCTCCTCCAAGCCCCCGAACCTCCTCTTCTGTCCCAGCTGATCACCCTAATAGTGAGGGGATTTCCCCAGATATGCTTATGAAATATCACTTATTTGTTGTTGCTCAATAGCTAAGTCATATCCAACTCTTTGCAGCCCCAAAGTAGGAACCTCTCATCTCCTTCAGCTCCCCACCAATGTTACAGGCCCCATCTTGCTTCCTATCCTCTTCCTTTTTCCTTCTTTCTTTTATCCTACCCAATTAAAACCCCTAAAAAGGATCTTTCTTGTCCTTTTAGATGTCTGAGGTTCCCTGCTAGTATTCAGCAGATGCTCTGTGAGAATTGTCCCATTTGTAGATATATTGTGGATGTGTTTGTGAGGAGAGATGAACTCTACTTCCTCCTACTCCTCCGCCATCTTAAGAATTTCTAAAGAGAAGCCTTGGAAACGGCAACCCACTCCAGTGCTCTTGCCTGGAGAATTCCATGGACAGAGGAGCCTGGTGCACTACAGTCCATGGTGTTGCCAAGAGTCAGACACCACTGAACGACTATCACTCACTCACTCCTAGGCGGTGCTAGTGGTAGAGAACCTCCCTGTCAATGCAGGAGATATAAGAGGTGCGGTTGGATCCCTGGGTTGAGAAGATCCCCTGGAGGAGAACATGGCAACGCATTCTGGTTATTCATGCATGAAGAATCCCATGGACAGAGGAGCCTGGCGGGCTGTGGTCCATAGGGCCGCAAAGAGGCAGACACAACTGAAGCTGTTTAACACACTGCTGCTAAGTCACGTCAGTTGTGTCTGACTCTGTGCGACCCCAAAGACGGTAGCCCACCAGGCTCCCCTGTCCCTGGGATTCTCCAGGCAAGAACAATGGAGTAGGTTGTCATTTCCTTCTCCAATGCAGGAAAGTGAAAAGTGAAAGTGAAGTCGTTCAGTCGTGTTCAACTTTTAGCGACTCCATGGACTGCAGCCTACCAGGCTCCTCCGTCCATGGGATTTTCCAGGCAAGAGTACTGGAGTGGAGTGCCATTGCCTTCTCCCGTTTAACACATATACACACACTTTTAGCTAAAGGATTATGGTAGATATTTTATTATGTCAAAGCATCCTCTTATGTTCCTATTTTGAAATTTAGCATTTTGATTTATAAAAGAATTTGGCCTGTTATATTTTTCTCTTATTTTTGTTGTTTAGCTTTAAAAATCAAAGTAGTAGTAACCTCATAAAGTGAGTGGGCAGACACTATTTCTTTTCAAGTTACTCAGACAACTTGTATAAAACTGGGATTATTTATTCCTTAAATAGTTGGCAGAAATTATTTCTACCTGTGTCTGAGCATAAATAATACATTTAAGATATATATATATATATATATATCTCAACAGTAGCCTAGATGTTGCCTGGCTCCACGGCCCCTATAAATATGGAGTGGGATGGGAGTTGGGTACCACTTCTAGAGTCTTTTCCATGTTTTTTAAATAATATATTGACATGTTACTTTCAGGTATACAACATAGTAATTTGACATTTTCATAAATTACACCCAAAATTACTATAAAATATTAACTGTATTCTGTGCTTGTATCACATCCCAGTGACTTATGTATTTTGTAAGTAGTAGACTGTACTTCTTAATCATTTCATCTGTTTAGTTCCTCCTCCCATCTCTCTCCAGTAGTTTGTTCTGTATCTGTCAGCCTGTTTCCATTTTGTTCATTAGTTCGCATTTTAGATTCCACACATAATTGAAAATATACAGTATTCATCTTTTTCTGTCTGACATTCATTAAGCATAATGGTCTCCAGATCCATCCATATTGTTGCAAATGGCAGAATTTTATTCTTTTATTTTCCTGTGTGTGTGTCACACACACACAGACATACACACATATGTAATATCTTCTTTATCCAATCATCTGCTGGTAAAAACTTAGGTTTTTTTCCCCATATCTTGGCTATTGTAAATAATGCTGCTATGCCTATGGTGTTGCTTAGAGGATGCTTTGTTGGGCTGCTGGGATCCGACCTCCTGTTTGAAGAGTTCATTTCCCAACCCTGGAAAGGTTTTTGACTTAAATACTTCAGCTACCTGTCCTGTTGACTGAAGACTTGCCCCATCCATAGCCAAACTCACTTTGTGTCGGTAGCCAGCATCAGATAACTGATAGAGCAGAGTACATAATGGTGTAGCCCCACTCTGGCCCAACTTGGGACATCTCTGATGAGTCTTCCTAGATTTGTCTGGGACTTCCACTGGACTACATTATAGTCCAATACCTTCCTTTACCCATCTATCTTTCTTCCCTTTCTTTCCACAGGGGATACACCCCACTGGGATTATCCCTGATAAACCCCTACATGTTAATGTCCATCACCAAGTCTGCTTCCTGAGCAACTCAACCTGTGACACTAGTACCAATACTGGTACACATAAGGAGACTCTATGATGAGGTCTGGCCGTGGAAAATTTTGGCTGACAATGAGAGCTTCGAAATGGATTGTAGGTAGAACACAAGTAGCCTAGCATAAAATAATAGTTAATTGTTAGACCTTTCTCCTGCAGTGATGAGGGAATGCTAGTGCAGTGTATCATGTTTTATGCAGTATAGGGGAAATAGTAATTCTAAGGACAACAAATTAGGCTTTTAACGCTAAACACCCCTGATGTTTGTTAACATTTAACAGAAGACTGAGAACAATTAATTAGTAATTGCAAGTGATGGTGATAGCCAGAAAGTTTTCTTAGTAGCATGTAAATATGCTCTTGTCTCATAGGCTGAGGGCACAGAAAATTAAAGATGAGGTCCAGGACCAAGTACCAAGAGTTACAAAGCTGTAAGGAAGGGCTATCCTCCTATTCTCAACAAGTCAGCTATAACAAAGTCAGGTTCTTCTTGGGCAAAAAAATGGTACCCTGGCACAAAATGAAGAATTAGAAGTTGATGCATCCAAAAATCTTGAGCCCCTCTGAAACATTTGAGTCTGAAGAAGTAAGCTATTGATTCTAAGAAGTATTAGTGTTCTCCCCATATTTAAAGATGATACAGTGTCTCTACTTTGAAAGATAAAATACACCCCTCAAGATCTGCCCTCACCTCCCTTTCTGGCTACTAAACTAATAATAACTGTGGTTAAATCACAAAATAACCAGGATGAGTTGGGCCTAAAATGAAAGGCAAGAGACTATATCCAAAAGGATCTCCAGAACATAGCTGACTTGTAACTGGAGGAGCTAAGAGTACAGAAATACTCGTATCTAAGGATGGAACATGAAATCATATAAGGGAGTTTATGCATTTGGAAGTGCTCTCTGGGGATATAGGTTTTAATACCTTTGAAAGGATACCAGAAGATGATATTATTTTGTGATATTATGATATTATTATGTGTTATTTTGTGATTTAACCACAGTTATTATTAGTTTAGTAGCCAGAAAGGGAGATGAGGGCAGATCTTGAGGGGTGTATTTTATCTTTCGAAAATGCTATTAGCACTGACCTACATTAAGTAAAACAGAAATGGCAGAATTGTAGTGCCAGAGGGATTAAAAGGCTCAGAGAAATAAGTATGCATGAATGGGCATACTATGTTCAGCCATAAAACCCATCAGATGACTGTACTGGACCCTGTAAGGGTCCTTACAGATGACTGTAAGGACCCTGAAGACACATTATTTACCAAAGCTATAAGGAACATAGTGGTGAAAGGGCCAACATCAGTAAGAAATGATAATGCGCTGAAATCCAAGACAGAAGGCAGAAGATGGTATTGACAGGCTGGGGTTTCTGATAATAATGGATATAATAGAATCCCCCAAAATAGTCATAGGATAAAACTAAATTAATATAACAATTACTATAAGCCAGATGGAAGCAATTATCATAATTCTTGGCAAGGTTGTAGTCGTACCTATACATGATTACTGGAAAAACCGTAGCTTTGTCTCTATGGGCCTTTGTTGGCAACTCTGCTTTATAATATGCTGTCTAAGTTTGTCATAGCCTTTCTTCCAAGGCACAGACAACTAGCCAATCAGATCACGAGGACCACAGCCTCATCTAACTTAATGAAACTAAGCCAGAACATGCGGGGCCACCCAAGACAGATGGGTCACGGTGGAGAGATCTGACAGAATGTGGTCCGTTGGAGAAGGGAATGGCAAACCACTTCAGTGTTCTTGCCTTGAGAACCCCATGAACAGTATGAAAAGGCAAAAAGGTAGGACACTGAAAGCCAAAGATGGAGAAGCTCTATACAGTCAGCAAAAACAAGATCAGGAGTTGACTGTGGCTCAGATCATGAACTCCTTATTGCCAAATTTAGACTTAAATTGAAGAAAGTGGGGAAAACCACTAGACCATTCAGGTATGACCTAAATCAAATCCCTTATGATTATACAGTGGAAGTGAGAAATAGATTTAAGGGCCTAGATCTGATAGACAGAGTGCCTGATGAACTATGGACTGAGGTTTGTGATGTTGTACAGGAGACAGGGATCAAGATCACTCCCAAGAAATATAAATGCAAAAAAGCAAATTGGCTGTCTGAGGAGGCCTTACAAATAGCTGTGAAAGAAGGGAAGTGAAAAGCAAAGGAGAAAAGGAAAGATATAACTATTTGAATGCAGAGTTCCAAAGAATAGCAAGGAGAGATAAGAAAGGCTTCCTCAGTGATCAGTGCAAAGAAATAGAGGAAAACAAGAGAAAGGGAAAGACTAAAGATCTCTTCAAGAAAATTAGAGATGCCAGGGAACATTTCATGCAGAGATGGGCTCAATAAGGGACAGAAATGATATGGACCTAACAGAGGTAGAAAATATTAAGAAGAGGTGGCAAGAATACACAGAACTGTACAAAAAAGATCTTCAAAACAAGGATAATCACGATGGTTTGATCACTCACCTAGAGACAGACATCCTGGAATGTGAAGTCAAGTGGGCCTTAGGAAGCATCACTATGAACAAAGCTAGTCTAGGTGACGGAATTCCAGTTGAACTATTTCAAATCCTAAAAGATGATGCTGTGAAAGTGCTGTACTCAATATGCCAGCAAATTTGGAAAACTCAGCAGTGGCCACAGGACTGGAAAAGGTCAGTTTTCATTCCAATCCCAAAGAAAGGCAATGCCAAAGAATGCTCAAACTACCACACAATTGCACTCATCTCACACGCTAGTAAAGTAACGCTCAAAATTCTCCAAGCCAGGCTTCAGCAATACATGAACCATGAACTTCCAGAAGTTCAAGCTGGTTTTAGAAAAGGCAAAGGAACCAGAGATCAAAATTGCCAACATCCACTGGATCATCAAAAAAGAAAGAGAGTTCCAGAAAAACATCTATTTCTGCTTTATTGACTATGCCAAAGCCTTTGACTGTGTGGATCACAATAAACTGTGGAAAATTGTGAAAGAGATGGGAATAACAGACCACCTGACCTGCCTCTTGAGAAACCTGTATGCAGGTCAGGAAGCAACAATTAGAACTGGACATGGAACAACAGACTCATTCCAAATAGGAAAAGGAGTACATCAAATCTGTGTATTGTCACCTTGCTTATTTAACTTATATTCAGAGTACATCATGAGAAATGCTGGGCTGGAAGAAGCACAAGCTGGAATCAAGATTGCCAGGAGAAATATCAATAACCTCAGATATGCAGATGACACCACCCTTATGGCAGAAAATAAAGAAGAACTAAAGAGCCTCTTGATGAAAGTGAAAGAGGAGAGGGAAAAAGTTGGCTTAAAGCTCAACATTCAGAAAACTAAGATCATGGCATCCAGTCCTGTTACTTCATGGCAAATAGATGGGGAAACAGTGAAAATAGTGGCTGACTTTATTTTTGGGGGGCTCCGAAATCACTGCAGATGGTGACTGCAGCCATGAAATTAAAAGACACTTACTCCTTGGAAGGAAAGTTATGACCAATCTAAATAGCATATTAAAAAGCAGAGACATTACCCTGTCAACAAAGGTAAGTCTAGTCAAGGCTATGATTTTTCCAGTGGTCATGTATGGATGTGAGAGTTGGACTATAAAGAAAGCTGAGTGCTGAAGAATTGATGCTTTTGAACTGTGGTGATGGAGAAGACTCTTGAGAGTCCCTTGGACTGCAAGGAGATCCAACCAGTCCATCCTAAAGGTGATCAGTCCTGGGTGTTTATTGGAAGGACTGATGTTGAAGCTGAAACACCAATACTTTGGCTCCATGATGAGAAGAGTTGACTCATTTTAAAAGACCCTGATTCTGGGAAAGATTGAGGGCAGGAAGATAAAGGGATGACAGAGGATGAGATGGTTGGATGGCATCACCGACTTAATGGACATGAGTTTGGGTAAACTCCAGGAGTTTGTGATGGACAGGGAGGCCTGGCCTGCTGTGGTTCATGGGGTAGCAAAGAGTCAGACATGACTAAGCAACTGAACTGAACTGAACTTTCTTCCAAGGAGCAAGCGTCTTTTAATTTTGTGGCTGAAGTCACTGTCCACAGTGATTTGGAGCCCAAGAAAATAAAATCTACCATTATTTCCATTATTTCTGCATATCATCCATGCAGTGATGGGACTGAATGCCATGTTCTAAGTTTTTTGAATGTTGAGTTTTAAGCCAGCTTTTTCTCTCTCCTTTTTCACCTTCATCAAGAGGTGCTTTAGTTCCTCTTTGCTTACTGTGATTAGGGTGGTGTCATCTGGATATCTGAGGCTGTTCATATTTCCCCTGGATATCTTTTGTTTTTTATAATTAAATATTTTTATTTTTAATTGAATGACAATTGCTTTACAGTATTGTGTTGATTTCTGCCAAACATTCTTCTGGCAATCTTGATTCTAGCTTATGATTCATCCAGCCTGGCATTTCCCATGATATATGCTGCATAGAAATTAATCAAGGAGAGTGACAATATATAGCCTTGACATACTCCTTTCCCTATATGAACTCATTTGTTGTTCCACGGCCAGTTCAAACCATTGCTTCTTGACCTGCATAGAGGTTTTTCAGGAGGCAGATAAGGTGGTCTGGTATTCCCATCTCTTTCAGAATTTTCCACAGTTTGTTGTGATCCACACAGTCAAAGGCTTTAGCATAGTCAATGAAACAGATGTTTTTCTGGAATTCCTTTGCTTTTTCTATGATCCAATGAAAGAAAGTGAAAGTGTTAGTCACGCAGTCATATCAGATTCTTTGTGGCCCCATGGACAGAGGAGCCTGGCGGGCTATAATCCGTGGAACTCCCTAGGCAAGAATACTGGAGCGGGTTCCCATCCCCTTCTCCAGGGCTTCTTCCCAACCCAGGGATGAGCCCAGGTCTCCCACATTTCAGACTGATTCTTTACCATTTGAGCTACCCGGGATGTTGGCGATTTGATCTCTGGTTCCTTTGCCTTTTCTAAATCCAGCTTGTACATCTGGAAATTCTCAGGTTATGTACTGTTGAAGCTTAGCTTGAAAGGTTTTGAGCATTACTTTGCTAGTAAGTGAAAGGAGCACAGCTGTACAGTGGTTTGAACATTCTTTGGTATTATCCTCCTTTGGGATTGGAATGAAAACTGGCTTTTTCCAGTCCTGTGGCCATTGCTGAGCTTTCCATATTTGCTGGCATATTGAGTGCAGCACTCCAACAGGATCATTTTTAGGATTTGAAATAGCTCAGCTGGGATTATATCATCTCCACTAGCTCCATAGTAATGCTTCCTTAGGTCCACAGACTCCAAGAGGTCTGGCTCTAGTTGAGTGACCATACCATTGTGGTTATCCAAGTCATTAAGACTTTTTTTGTACAGTTCTTCTGTGTGTTCTTGCCACCTGTTCTTAAGCTCTTCTGCTTCTTTTAGGTCCTTGCCTTTTCTCTTCTTTATTGTGCTTATCTTTGCATAAAGTTTTTGCTTGGTATATCTACTTTTCTTTAATAGATCTCTAATCTTTCCCATTGTATTGTTTTCCTCTATTTCTTTTCGTTGTTCACTTAAGGCTTTCTTATCTCTCCTTGTTATTCTCTGGACCTTGGCATTTAGTTGGGTATATCTTTCCATTTGTCCTTTGTCTTTCACTTTTCTTATTTTCTCAGCTATTTGTAAAGCCTCCTCAGACAACTTATCAGAATGGCTATCATCAAAACGTCTACAGATAACAAATGCTGGACTCTGTTGATGGGAATGTAAACTAGTGCAGCCATTATGGAAGACAGTACGAAGGTTCTTCAAGAAACTAAAAACAGAGAGCCACCATATGGTCCAGTAATCCTACTCCTAGGTATATATCTAAAAATATAAAAACACTAATTCAAAAAGATACTTGCACTCCCATGTCCATAGCAGCATTGTTTACAATAGCTAAGACATGGAAGCTACCTAAGAGCCCAACAACAGATCTCTGGCTTAAGAAGATGTCACACACACACACACACACACACACACAGTGGAATGTTGCATGCATGCCTGCTCAGTTGTATCCAACTCTTTGCAACCCCATGGAGTGTAGCAACAAAGTTATATCCTATATCAGGGGTTTCCAACCCTGGACCACACACTAGTGTTGGTCTGTGGGCTGTTGGGAACTGGGCCACACAGCAGAAGGTGAGTTGCAGGCCAGCTAGTGAGATATTCTCTGTATTTACAGCCACTCCCCATCACTCCCATTACTGCCTGAGTTTCACCTCCTGTCAGATCAGTGGCAGCATTAGATTCTCACAGGAGCATGAACCCTACTGTGAACAGCAAATGAGAGGAATATAAGTTGTGAATTCCTTATGAGAATCTAATGCCTGGTGATCTGAGGAGATGCTGAGATGGTGACGCTAGCACTGGGGAGCAACTACAAATGCACATTAGCATTAGCAGAGAGGTTTGACAGCAGAAACAATAATAAATCAACTGCAGATTCATATCAAAACCCTGTCAGTGAGTGGCAAGTGACAATCAAGCTGCATCTGGTGGCAGGCTTTAAGACAGAATCCAGTGCTTTTAGTCTGCATGAAGCCCACTCATTATGTTATTTACCATTTCCATCTATGCCTCTTTCCTGCATTGCTCACTTGTTTCAGTCACAGTTTGGTAAGCCCACAAGCTAACACAAGCCAAAATGAGTAAAAAGAAAATGTTGCTGGAGAGCTTCTTTGAAAAAAAGAAAAGACTCAATGACGAGAGAACAGAAGCCTGTAAGACTACCAACAAAAGAAAATATCAAGAGTCCTAGTTAAATTACAGGTTCATTACAACACATGATTCACATTCTCCAAGCCTGCTTTGTTATAATACGTGGTGACTAGATATCCAACAAAGCCATGAAACCTTCAAAACTGCTCCACCACATGAAGACCACACACCCTGCATTAAAAGATAAGCCTTTGGAGTGTTTAAAAGAAAAAACATGAATGCAAAAAACAGAAGAAATTATTGAAGGTCATCCCTTCATCAAATGTGTCTGCACTGACAGCACCATGCTTAGTGGCTAACCACATTGCTAAAGCTAAGAAGCCCTTTGCTATTGGTGAGGAGTTGATCCTGCCTGCTGCTAAGGACCTTTGTCATGAACTTTTTAGAGAGGCTGCAGTTCAAAAGGTGGCACATGTTCCTCTTTCAGGTAGCACTATAACTAGATAAATTGATGAAATAGCAGAGGATATTGAGGCACAATTGTTAAGATTAATGAGTCACCATGGTATGAAAATCCAGGCTGACAAGTCTACTGAGGTTGACAACAAGGCAACAATACTTGTTTGTGTGCAATACATTTTTGAGAGGATGTGCATGAGGATGTATTATGTGCAGTTTTGTTGCCAACCAACATGACAGCTGCAGAACTATTCAAGTCTTTGAATGATTACATATCAGGAAAAGTGAATTGATCATTTTATGTCAGTATATGGATGGACAGAGTGGCCGTCATGACTCAGTGGTTTTCTGGTTTTACTACTTGGGTCGAAGAGGTCACTTCTGAATGTGAGTCTATGTACTGTGTCATCCATGGAGAAATGCTGGCTAGCTGAAAAATGTCGCCTGAACTTATGACTATTTTGCAGGATGTGATTAAAACTATCAACCACATTAAAGTACATGCCCTTAACTCATATTTGTTATTGCTCCTCTGTGAGGAAATGGACGCAGAGCATACATGTCTTCTCTTTTACAGAGAAGTGAGATGTCTTTCTAAAGCTAGACACCTGGCCAGAGTTTTTGAATTACAAGAGACTCTCTAGAGATTTCTTTTAGAAAAAGTCACCACTGGCAGCACATTTCAGTGACACAGAATGGGTCACAAAAATATTCAACCTTCTCAACAAACCCAATCTATCACTTCATGGGAAATGACAACTGTGTTCCAGTCAACAGATAAAGTGGTTGCCTTCAAAGCCAAACTGGAATTATGGGGATGATGAGTGAACCCTGGGATTTTTGACATGTTTGAAACATTAGCAGAGATTTTGAAAGAGACTGAGCCAGGGCCTTCTTGCTCCCAGCTGGTGTATGATCAGCTTTCTCATTTTTTCTAAAGAGTTTGAGCATTACTTCCCAACCACAAAAGACCCCCAAACTGGGAAGGAATGGATCTGCAACTCATTTGTGAATAAGCCAGGTGAATCAACTTTGTCTATGCTAGAAGAGAATCAAATGCTTGAGATTGCAAATGATGGTAGCTTTAAAAGTATGAGACAACTTCAAATCTCCATACTTTTGGTTAAAATCAATGAGAAATATCCTGAGATTGTCACAAAAGTACAAAAAAGCCTCCTTCCATTTCTGACATCCTATCTTTGAGAAACACAGCTTTCTGCAGTGACAGCAACCAAAATGAAATAATGGAGTGGACTGGACATAAGCAGTACACTTCAGGTGTCACTGCTTTTCATCACCCCCAGATGGGACCGTCTAGTTGCAGGAAAACAAGCTCAGGGCTCCCACTGATTATGAAGTATGGTGAATTGTATAACTCTTTCACTAAATATCACAATGCAATACTAATAGAAATAAAGTTCACAATAAATGTGTTTGAATTATCCCAAAATACACACCCCCACCCTGGTCCATGGAAAAACTGTCTTCTATGAAACCCAAAATTGTAGACAACATTACATAGAGTAAAACTCTAGGAATAAAAACTTTTCACAAGCAAACAAAATCCTTTAAAGGATGTTAGTGCTTTCAACCTTTTAATATGAAAAAGTCCTTTTTTTCATTTTTCAAGTGATTAATAATTCTGAATCTGTGTCTATCATTTATTTTCACAACAGCAAGAATGCCACATGTTCATGAAAGGAAGAGAAAAGCAGACCCTGAGTAAATTCTGTTAGGTCATCTCTAAAATAATGATAAAAAACTATCAATTTAGAGTACTCTCTGCTATCATAAGTTGTGTTCATTTGAGGATATTTTCTATATATTTTTCTCAGAATTTTGTTTAGAGCTAGAATTTGCAGCCCATTTGAAACCACACAGCATATATACACATTTTTTAAAAAATGTGTGTACATAAGACTATTTGCATGTTATATACCCCAACTCTAGTAAATAAAGTTATAGATAATCTTGGTGCTTAATGGCTTAGGGTCCTGAACCCTTTCGAAATGAATGTCTGCTGAACATATTAATAAAGGTAAAACTACATATGCAGTGATAGGCTAGACTAACTAAGCATTTCAATATAATTAGATACAAACATACTGGGAATGACTGAAGCCATCTGGCCAACCATCAAGGCACAGATTAAAATTTTAAATTGAACTCAGTCTAGAATATAATTTGACATTAACAAGATAAAATGTCCAGGTTCAAATAAGAAGGCCCCACGGTTAACAGAAATTTCTCATAAAATATTAGAAATAAATTAGAAACTAAAATAATGCCTAAAATGTCCAGTTATAAACTCTTAAAAAGAAAGCAATTCTCAAAAATGTTTTGTTTTGCTAAACATAAAACATCTTAATGTGAAATTTAATTTTGCCAAGTTCAAAACATTTCCAGGTGCTTCAAAGATCAACATATATACATTTATATTCTTTCTTCTGGAAAGTAGCTTTCTAAAACAACAGCTGATATTTCTTTGACCCGAGGTGTCACAGCTCCTGATGTGGCTAATTCTAACTATTGCTACACTCATATGGAAGGAAAAGTTCTGACTTTTAATTTAAAAGATGAACTACTAAAACAATTCTGATCTCAAGGGTTGAAAAAAATAATATTTTGGTAGAAAATATTACAGATTGAATCTTTTTCTTTTTTTAATGTAAATTTATTTATTTTAATTGGAGGCTAGAAATATCTACAAAAACTCATTTCTCTTTTTAAGGCTATTAATGTGTCTAAACTGGTTTCTATTTTCTCTGAGAGAAGGCCAACGTCTCCATGTTTATTTTAATAATCATGTATTTAATACAACTATTTTGAGAAATAATGGTCTTCTAACATATATCCCAGAAGAGTAAGAGCTGAGCCTGAGACTGATAATCTCTTCCCTAAACAGCAGTGACAGGGCAATGTTTCACAATTTACTTACTTCTCTATCTTCCCAGGCAAAGAACTGACAGAGCAACTGGCAGTAAGAATTCAGAATTGAAAATGGGCACAAAAAAAAAAGTCTGCTTTGAAATCCTTTGGCCTAGAAGTAGTTTGTTTACTATTAGAATCATATGAGTCTTTTAGGCATACTATATGATGGCTATTAATGTAATATTTCTTCAAAAACAGCCCCCAAAACTCAGAAATTTCGATACACATTTCTTGTTTACAAGTCCTGTGTTGTGAAAGAAAACATGATGTGTACAAATAAAATTCTTGTTCTGCAGAGTTTTGAGTGAGACCAAAAACAAGTAAAGTACTCATAGATAGCTCTTCCCTGATGTTCACAAATTAGAGAAGGGATGCAAAAATGCTATGTTCTCAGTCATGTCTGACTCTTTGCGACCCAATGGACTATACCCCGCCAGGCTCCTCTGTCCATGGGGTTTTTCAGCCAGAAATACTGGAGTGGGTTGCCATCTCCCTATGCAGGCACCTAAATACTTCTAATAACAACTCTGTGAAGTTAGTACTCTTTTACAGATAAGACAACTGAAATTCAATTAAGTGAAGTAAACAAATGACTACAGAGTAGAATTCAAACTCAGGCATATTATTGCTATGTTATATTAACTTACAAACAAATTGAAGCCGGGTTAATTATAGTTGTATAGAGGATAAACCCAACAATTGCTTTTAAAATAGTTTTCCTTCCTAGTGGTAGAGCATTGCTTTGTTAATTGCCTCTCTGTCTTGTCTACCCTGTATTGAATATGGATCACCACATTCTGTTGACCTCACCCTCTATAAACCCCCTAGTGACTTTTCTGTCTTTTCTAATGTTTCAGGTTAGAAATGCTGGTTAGACTAACCAGCATGCCATCTGGTTAGTCTCATCATCTTCAGGCTGAACTAATTAGACACCTTCATATTGGCTTCTGGCATACCACTTTACCAGATTAATCTTTCTAGAACATTTTCAACATTGCTTTCTTGTGCAAAACCTTCAATGGATGGCTCCATCTTTCCTGGTACCATTTCTCAGTGTGAGCTTCAGATTGTGCACATTAGAATTAGTGAGGAGTCAAAATTAAAAAACAAACAAACAAAAAACTGGAATATATTATCTGAAGATAGGACCCTAAATGTGCACTAAACTAGCACATTTAGGTCTTATAAGCACTCAAGTTGAGCGCCCCCACTCCTCAGAGTCTGGTTCCATCCTTTGCTCCAGGCTGTTCAGCCTCCTCATTGTTTCATGACCTCAGACTTTGTTCTGCCTCTTTGTCTTCATTCACACTGTTTTCTATCACTCCTTCTCCTCTCAGCCTTGTACTTCCTAATTTTGAATCCATGGCTTTCATTCTGCCCCTCTAAATGTTGTAATGCATCTTAATATTCTCAGCAAGTGGACATTCCACATCAAATTCTTAAATGGCCATATAATAAAATATAATACATATATACCTATCTTTTATGAAGAGCTGACAATCTTTTCAGTGACTCATGGTAGGCATTGTGCTTATGGGTTATTGGGAACTGTAAAAATATAACTTCATGCTGACATTAAGGTCGTTGAGTCCTCCCCAGCTATTGGTATTCTTATTTCCAAAAGCTTTGCTCTGTACTCTTTGAGTTCTCAGATTCAATATAATGTGGTTCAGTAAGCTGATAAGTAAGCCTATTAAATTAAGAAGGCTCTGGTAAAAATTTCATAAAATAAAGTGTTCAACTAACAAAGAGTTTTGTGTCAGAGTTGTCTTACATGTTGGAGTCCTCATCTACTACTAGATTCAAAGGTCTGCTCTCTAGGATTGAAAAAAGATCTAAATCTGACTTTAGAATAAATAGGTGTCGATAAAATCTTTTGTAATTGGCTTTAATATGAAAAATGTCTTAAAGTAAATATAATCTGATGAAAATTATCCAAACATTTCTACAAAGAAACATTTTAAGCCTTTTGTGAGGCTGTATACCAACATGATACATTTGTATTATGATTTTCATTATTTTAATTTAACACAGTAATAAAGTAAAGGAAAGAGTAAAATATAATTTTAGACACCTTTTGATCTGAACATAACAACTAAGTAATATCAATTAAGACAGTTTCACAAATTAAAAATGCCACAAATTATGCAATAATAATTGAGATGGACGGATTTATTTATATTTGATTAAACTTTCAGAGCACCTCTTAAATACCCACACCACAAGCCTTTGAGGCAGGAATTGCAACATATGAGAGACTAAAGATAAGAGAGGTGTAATGAATCATCAGCATAGCAGCATAAAGGTGAGAACCAGAGTTTATATCTGTGTGACAACTTTACAGCCAGAGCTCCCAGGAGCAACTTGCCAAACAACACAAACTCACAGACATTCTCAGACATACAGAGTTTTTTGATGCTCCATAGCATTTTATTCATAATTATTCTTTAACTAACTGACTTTGTATAACAAGCACTAAAGATAGCATATTGCAATTTTGATATACTATAACTTATCAGGTGGGCTTCTCTGGTGTCTCAGACAGTAAAGAATTCACCTACAATGCGAGGGACGTGGGTTTGATCCCGGTTTGGGACTATCCCTTGGAGGAGGGCATGGCAACCCACTTCAATATTCTTGCCTGGAGAATCCCTGACAGAGGAACCTGATGGGCTACAGTCCATGGGGTCTCAAAGAGTCAAACAAGACTGAGTGACTAAGCACACACTTATCAAGTAGTCCAATTTTCCTCAGATCTTAAAACAACTGGTGAAGAAACTAAGCCTTAGAGAAATCCAGCCAGCAAATCATCATAAAGGTTCAAACCCAGACAGCCTGATTCCAAAGCCCAAAGATTCAACTACAGTTATGTTTCTGCTATCTTTCTTTTATAGCACCTAATTCATTTAAATATATATGCCAAGATATGCTCCCCAGTAGGTTATAAAATCTTAATGAGACTCCACCATATTTAGCTTAAAACCTTGAAATTCTGGCATATAGAAGTTTCTCATTAAGTGTCAATGATAACACAATTATAGCAAAGATATCACATAACACATGTTATTTGATTAATCAAGGATAGGTTCTACTGCACTGGTATCTCCTCCCATTTCTCCCAACCTTACTTTTTCACTAAATCCATTTTCATGCTGATTTCACAGCAGCTGTGAACTCACAAACCTCAGAGTTATCACCATGGAGACTCATCCTCTTCTACCAGATGAAGATAGAGACTCTTATCTATTGAGTTTTCATCCTCGCTCCACACATTTTATGAAAAATTGTAGACAATTGCAATCCTTCCAGTCTTCCAGTAATATTATGTTTTTCTCTTCTTCTGAATTATCTTTTGCTTAATATTCTTCAATCCTCACTATAAAAACCTTACAACTACAGAATCAAAATGCAGCCCTCCCTCCCTGAGCTTCAAGGAGATTTATCCAAAGAAAGAAAATATGATATATGACAAATACAAAATAGTGATAAGACCATCATGAAAAGAAATTAACCCAATATGTGCTTATTTAAACATCTTTGCAATACTAAATCCTAAAAACTTATGGTCTCAGAATTCTGTCTTTCTTTTGTTATCATACTGCAATACTTTGCTTGGCTAACTATCTATTTTTTCCCCTCAGTACTATTATTAACTTTGTGGTCAAATATTTTTCCATTCATTTTTTATAAGTCCACTAATATTTTCCAAATTTTTAAAATACCTTCCTTTTGAAGAATCCACATGCTCCCTCTAAATGATTTATCTCTTTCACTTGTCTCAAGTATTTAGGTATTCTGAGTATTTCAGACAAGTCAATAGATAATCAATCTTACTCAGACATCCTTAAAATCCTTCTCTCCTCATACACTTGGCACCTCCCACTGTTTTGGGGTAATATTGTATGGCCCTTTGCAATTATGCAAATCTAATTAAGGAATATTGGAAAGAAGCTAGCAATCATCTGAAGGGTTAAAGTAATAATGATCCAAAGTGAGATACAATAAAAATAAATTTTGAGTTTAAAAGTAAAAACTTCAAGATAGAATTAAGAATTAGAATTAAGAATTCTAACCATCAGTTTAAAATAGATAAAGTAGGTGAGCATATGTGTTTAATTACAAAAATCAGCTCAAGGAAAGTGAAAATTCAAGGAAATACTATAATTATTATAAGTGATTCTGCCACAATAGCCTTTCTTAGACCTAGAACCTCATAAAGATTTTCATTCCAATTCAAAAACACCTTCTCTCTAATTAAGTTATTAAAAAGAGATTTAAAGGAAAATATACTCTATGGTTAAATAAAGCTAAAGGCATTGTGCCCTTGAATAAACTGGGTGAAATTCACTCTCTTCATTTGTACAAAAAATATGACAAAGAAGGAATGGATAATCTATCTCAAAAGTGTTTTTAATGACAAATAAACACCATTGCAGTTAATGTCTCTGCAAATGGAAAGCAGCAACAACAAAACCAGCTGGGTGCTGCAGCATGAGGTGATATATAAATAGACGCTGCATAGAGAGAACACAGCAGTGGAAAGGCAGGTAGAAGTTAGCTCCTGGGGCTGCAGCACTGGCACAGTTAATCAGACTCCAGATGGAGAAGGGAAGCTTGGGGGAGGCAGGTACTAGAGAAGCACCGGTTGCCCATCTGGCAGCTCCTCACGGTTCATGAAAACTGCAGGTTGAGTGAGAACTTAAGCAATGACAATAAAAAAAAAAACAAAGGACAAGTACCAAACACACTCACTTGGGTTTGTCTTTATTACTCAAAGCCATGGTTATTGTCAAAATGTAAAGTACTCATTGTTTCAGCATGACACTGGTAGTCATGATGTCAAACTGAATACTTGTACAACTATGCCTTGACAAGCCAGCAACTGTTTTATCGTCTACTTTTGACCTTCATTTTGACTTGAAATCTTTAGACATGTCAAAGTCTGTTTGGAAGATTGGCAGAAAAAGAGAATGTACCAGGATTACAATTTTATACATAAGCTGGAAATTAAGCAATAAAATCTACATAACCTTTCATATTTCCTTTCTCATTTTGAGCTCATTCTTGCTCTTTAGCCTAGGATTTTTCCAGTATAATTTTGAAGACAAAAAAGACCCATTTCCTTTAAACTATTGGACCTATTTGTCTTTTGAAAATATTGATCTTTTTTGTCCCCACTCATATGAATTGGGAAATTAACATAGGTATTTTGGCAGACAGCTGACTCTATTGTGCCTTTCACTGATTATTAATATATTAGAACCATGAAAACAGTAATTCTGTATGTTCTTAGAAGGAACTCAACATCCTGTACATTCTATAATCCTATTATATATATTATATATATATATATAATATATATATTATATATATAATATACTATAATCCTATTATTATTATCCTAAGATTATTCTATAATCCTTTATTTACCATGTTTTCAAGTACAAGTAAATCCACTTATTCTCATCAATCTTTATAAGAAATCTACAAGATGAAAAAGCAACAATTAAGTAAAGGGTCCCAGGTCACAAAATAAGGAGCAAAATCTAACTCATGCTTTTAATTCCTTGCCCAAGTGATCTCCCCACTTCACTTTATCATTATTCAAATATCTGTTTAAAATATTCAAGGAAATGCACAATTCATAATTCACCCTGAAACAAGTTTTCTTCAAAACCAGAATAAAGAATCATTCAAAGGTCTCAAATATTTTCTCAAGATTGTACAAAAATATTATGTTATATCTGATTCACAAGATTTCATAATTTTAATAAGGTACAGTATGAATCCTCTTAAGGTACAGGACTGGAAAAAGTCAGTTTTCATTCCAATCCCAAAGAAAGGCAGTGGCAAAGAATGTTCAAACTACTGTACAGTTGTACTCATTTCATATGCTAAAAAGGTAATGCTCAAAATGCTTCAAGCTAGGCTTCAACAGTACATGAACTGAGAACTTCCAGATGTAAAACCTGGATTTAGGAAAAGCAGAGGAACCAGAGATCAAATTGCCAAATGCTATTTGGTCATAGAATAAACAAGGGAATTCCAGAAAAACATCTACTTCTCCTTCATTGACTATGGTAAAGCCTTTGACTGTGTGGATCACGACAAACTATAGAAATCCTTAAAGAGAAGGGAATGCCAGACCACCTTACTTGCCTCCTGAGAAATCTGTATGCAGATGAAGAAGCACCAGTTAGAACTAGACATGGAATGATGACTGGTTCAAAATTGGGAAAGGAGTACATCAAGGCTGTATGTTGTCACCCTGCATATTTAAGTTATATGCAGAGTACATCATGGGAAATGTCAGGCTCGATAAAGCACAAGCTTGAATCAAGATTGCTGGGAGAAATATCAATAACCTCAGATATGCAGATGATACCACCCTTGTAGCAAAAATCAAAGAGGAACCAAGGAGCCTCTTGATGAAAATGAAAGAGGAGAGTGAAAAAGCTGGCTTAAAACTCAGCTTTCATAAAACTAAGATGATGGCATCTGGGCCCATTGCTTCATGGCAAATAGATGTAGAAAAAAATGGAAACAGTGACAGACTACTTTCTTGGACCTCAAAAGCACTGTGGATGATGATTGTAACCAAGAAATTAAGATGCTTGCTCCTTGGAAGAAAAGCTATGACAAACTTAGACAGCATATTAAAAAGCAGAGACACTATCTGTTGACAAAGATCTGTCTAGTCAAAGCTATGGTTTTTAGAGCAGTCATGTACAGATGTGAGAGTAGGACCATAGAGAGGACTGAGTACTGAAACACTGATGCTTTCAAACTGTGGTGCTGGAGAAGACTCTTGAGAGTCCCTTGGATATCAAGGAGATCAAACCAGTCAGTCCTAAAGGAAATCAACCCTGAATATTCATTGGAAGGACTGATATTGAAGCTGAAGCTCCAATACTTTGGCCACCTGATGTGAACAGTTGAGAAAGACTGAGGGCAGGAGGAGAAGCGGGAGACAGAGGATGAAATGACTGGTAGTATCACTGACGCAACAGACATGAGTTTGAGCAAACTCTGGGAGATAGTGATGGACAGGGAAGCCTGGCATGCTGCAGTCCATGGGGTCACAAAGAGTTGGGCACAACTGAGTGACTAAACAACAACAACAATAACAACCATATGAACAAACTAACAAGGAAACATTATAGAAATTTAGTATAATCTTTTATTATGTTTCATAATTAGAAGAGCATCATTTTAATTTTCCTTGACTTGGCCAAAATTGTAGAGTTTTTTGGAATAATTTAATGAGCAAGAAATTCTCCATTTTGAACAATGTGAGAAATATTTTATAATAGGTACTATTTGTACCTGTAAAAAGTCAACCTTTTATTTCCACCAGTTCATAAAATACAATGGAGTAGATGTTTAGATTTATTTTTAAAAAAGTATAAAATAAGCAAACTGCTACACAAAATATTACAAAATAGATTAGCAGTGTTCTAACATTGCACTCTTTAAGATCAACCACACTGCCTAAAAAGAATGAAAATTCGTGAGCCCCTGAAACTAAACCGACTTGATGGAAATGAACCAATGACTAACAATGTAATTAAAACACTTTCTGGAGTATTGCAAAGTGTTTGTATTTGTCAACTAAGGAAACTTTACTTCAGTGCACAACTCAATGGCTGAATAGGGAGCTTACAGAAGTACCCAATGCTAAAAGAAAAACTATCTTTGCTACCAGTACCACCAGAACAGAATTAAGTCAAAATTCTTTGCATATCCACAGTATCACTAGGGTAGTGAACATAATTAGTCCTTCATTTTTTAATGTGACACATTCCTTTTGAGATTTCTCTCCTTCAAAGACCACCTAGACCCTTTTGAATGTAGGTAGCTACTGAAGCTATGAGCCAGTTGTGTCCAAGGCAGTCCTTATGTTAGTGGCTCATTCCTGCTATCAGGCTAGGTCTGGGATTTCCCCTTGGTGCAGTAAATCTGTTTGGTTACTGTACCATAGCTTGATTTGCACATTGTTGTGTTTGTCCCACTATCTTGTCCTAAATTCTAGCCCTCCTGTAGCTGAAATTTTCTCTCCTGGAAGGATCATAACTGGAATTTGATTTCTATAATAGACACAGGCTTCTTGGGTTACCACTTCTTCTTGGATGATATTTAATTGTCTGCGTCTTTCAATGAATCAGTCCATTTCATCTAAGCTGTCAAATTTATGTGCATACATTTTTTGTGGCTGTCAATTTCAATAATTCTAGAATGAGTAGTTATATCCCCTCTTTCATTCCTAATGTTTGTAACTTGTATGTTCTCTTTTTAATTTGTCAAACTGGCTATAAGTTTATGTTTTAAAATTTTTTACATTAATTTTTCTTAGAATCTAGATGCTTTACAATGTTGTTAGTTTCCACTGTATAGCAAAGTGAATCAGCTATACATACACATATATTCCCTCTTTTTTGGATCTCCTTCCCATTTAGGTCACCACAGAGTTCCCTGACTTATACAGTAGTTTATCAATATTATTTTTTTTCAAAGAATCAGCTTTTGTTTCTTTGCTGTTTCTCTAATGTCTGTCTCTTTCCAATTTAACAGACTTGTGCCCTGGTATTTATGATTTCTTTCCTTTTGCTTGCTTTACGTTTTTTCTCCTCCTTTTCTAAATTCTGGAAAATAGAAGTTCAAGTTATTGTTCTGAGAAGATATTTTCCTTAATGAAAGCATTTAGTGCTATAAATTTCCCCCTAAAAACTGCTTTGGCAGCATCATAGATATTTTGATACAATGTAAACACATTATTTCAGTTCATACATTTCTAATTTGTTTTGATATTGTTCCTTTGATACCTGGGAGAAGGCAATGGCACCCCACTCTAGTAGTCTTGCCTGGAAAATCCCATGGACGGAGGAGCCTGGTGGGCTACAGTCCATGGGGTCTCGAAGAGTCGGATACGACTGAGCGACTTCAGTTTCACTTCTCACTTTCATGCATTGGAGAAGGAAATGGCAACCCACTCCAGTGTTCTTGCCTGGAGAATCCCAGGGACAGCAGAGCCTGGTGGGCTGCCGTCTATGGGGTCGCACCGAGTTGGATACGACTGACGTGACTTAGCAGCACCAGCTTTGATACCTGAAGGCTAGTTATTGGTCTGTTACTTACATTGTTTAGTATTTCCAAATATTTAGAAAATTTCCACCTATTAGTCTGTTATCTGTTTCTACTTTAATTTCATTATAGTAAAAAACAGCTTTAATAATTTCATTTTTCAATTTAATAAGGCTTATTTGTGACCCACAATATGGTCTACCTTTGTAAACATTCCATCTACACTGTAAAATAATGTATATTCCTCTGCTGTTACATATTAATAGAATTTTCCACAAATGTCAGGTCAGGTTGATTTATTATGTTGCTCAAGTTTTCTGTATATATTAATATTTGCTCACTTTCTTTTTATTACATCAACTAATGAGAAAGCAATGTTGAAGTCTCTAAATATAATTGTAGATACCTCTCTTTCCATTCCTTTAGTTTTTTCTTCACATGTTCTGAAGCTTTATTGTAAAAGATCTACATAAATTTTTATGCCTTAGTGGGTTGACCCTTTATCATTACATAATATTCCTCTTTGTTCCTGATACATTTCCTTGTTCTGAAGCCCTCATTGACTGATATTCTCTAGCCACTCTAGCTTTTGTTTTTATTTGTGATTGTATGATATATCTTTTTATATCCTATTATTTTTAACCCAATAATTTCATCATGTTTCAAGTAAGTTTCCTGGTAGACAGCATATGGTTGGGCCTTGTTTTTACATCTAATCTCATAATCTCTGTCTTTTAATGCTATGGTTAGACTGTTTAGTTTTAAAATAATTGATTTGGTTGGATTTATGTCTGCCATTTTAGTGTTACTTTTCTATTCATTTCTTATGCTTTGTTGTATTGGTTTTCACTACTGCTGTAGCAAAATAGAATAAATAGAGAGGTTTAAAATAACTCTCATTAATTATACCAGAGTTTCCATAGGCCACCAGTCCAGGTACATTGTGGTTCAAATAGTTCCTCTGCTTAGAGCTTCACCAGGTTGAAACTGAATAACGCTTTGGGAAAGAATGAGCTTCCAACCTCTTTCAGGGGTTGGAAGAATTCACTTCCTTGCAGCAATAGAGATGAGGTTCCAATTTCTTGGCTGACTATTGTTTTTGACTGGGAGTCTCTCAGCTCCTTAATGTTACTTGCATCCCTCATCACGTTGCCCTTCAAAGTCAGAACTTCTCACTTTAAATCTCTCTGGCTTCTATTTTTGTGGAATCTCTCACTTTTTTACCTTTCTCTTGTGCTTTTAAGGGCTCATGTGATTATACTGAGCCAATCTAGATAAAACAGTATGGTAAAATAGGAAAATGGATAATAAAACAGGATAACTCTCAATCTTAAGATCAGCTGGTTACAGCTTAATTACAACTGCAATATCCCTTCATAGCAGTAGTTAGATTAACTTGATTGAATAACCATGAGAGTAGAATCATGGGAAAACATCTTATATCTGCCACAGTTTGCTTTCAGGCCCTAAAAGTTTCAAGTCTTTCCCAAAGGCAAAAGACACTCAAACTTTCTCCAAAGTTACCAAGGGTTTCGTTCCATTATAACATCAACTCAAAGCTTAAAAATCTCATATAAATCTCATCTGCTCAAAAGTCCAAAAATCTCTCATTTAAACAAGTGTGGGTGAGTAATCCATTAAATAGAACTCATGGGAATAATCTCTCTCTGTCTGTGAACCTGTGAAATTAAAGACAAATGCTATTTACCACCAGTATACACAAGTGAGACAGACACATGGTGTTAGTTACGAATGTGGAAGCTCCAAGAGGAGGAAGATGGGAGGTCAAAGCTAACCACAGTTTCAAAGCAGTTTTGATATGTAGATAGGAAAAGTACATTAGATTTCAAGAGTTGGGAAAATTCTGTTTGGATCTTGGTTCTGCCTCTTAGGATCTCCACCCCAACCTTTGGACTTGGTACACCTCTGTTTTCTTTGAAAGGTAACACTAATTTGCAACTGAGTAGTTTTATCTACCATTAGAATTTTTTTATCTACCATTAGATACCATTTTATCTACCATTTATCTACTTTTATCTACCATTAGAATTTGGGGGATCAAGTAGCCAGCCTTACATATTTTCATACTCTCTGTCCTTCTTTGTCCAGCCTGGCAGGGTTTTTACCATATAAAATTCTCAAAACCCATGTGGGCTTTCTGTGAATTTTACAGGGTTTTACTCTACTGACAAGACTTCCCTTTATAGATGTCTTCTAGATAATGCCTCCTCTAGCTTTGGTTTCTGCTGAGACTACTGAGGAATGACATTCTTAAGATTCATAGAAGCCCCTGGTTTAAATGAGGGGATCTCTTAATTAGACCCTTAATTTTTTCAAAGACTCTTCTGTGTACCTGAAAATTTGATCTTTTGTAGAACCACATCCTTAGTCTTTTATCCAAAACACATTTTACTGGCAATAAGCTTTTCATGGCATGCATGAAATTAAAAGACACTTACTCCTCGGAAGGAAAGTTATGACCAACCTAGATAGGATATTCAAAAGCAGAGACATTACTTTGCCAACAAAGGTCCATCTAGTCAAGGCTATGGTTTTTCCAGTGGTCATGTATGGATGTGAATGTTGGACTGTGAAGAAAGTTGAGAGCTGAAGAATTGATGCTTTTGAACTGTGGTGTTGGAGAACATTCTTGAGAGTCCCTTGGACTGCAAGGAGATCCAACCAGTCCATTCTAGAGGAGATCAGTCCTGGGTGTTCATTGGAAGGACTGATGCTAAAGCTGAAACTCCAACAATTTGGCCACCTCATGCGAAGAGTTGACTCATTGGAAAAGACTCTGATGCTGGGAGGGATTGGGAACAGGAAGAGAAGGGGATGACAGAGGATGAGATGGCTGGATGGCATCACCGGCTCGATGGACATGAGTTTGGGTGAACTCCGGGAGTTGGTGATGGACAGGGAGGCCTGGCGTGCTACAATTCATGGGGTTGCAAAGAGTTGGACATGACTGAGTGACTGAACTGAACTTAACTGATGCACTTATCATATGCTATCTCAATTCTCATAATTATCCTATGAGGGTGGATATAGTACTGAAGCCATTTGTACCACTGAAGAAGCAAAAGCCTAAAGAAGTAACTTATTCAATTATATCAACTTATAATTTAAAAGATTATATTCTTCTCGCAATTGCTCTTTGATACTGAAAAATACTCAGACTCAGTAATATTAATAGTAATAGGATGTAATTTTTGCCTCAGCCTGATTATGGTGGTAGACAAATATAGCAGTAAGTGTACAGCAAAGTGAAAAGATAAAACAAAGAGTTCCTTGGGAGCCCAGTATCACTTTTTACACACAGCCATAGGTAAACAGAGGGCTTCCCTGGTAGCTCAGAGGGTTAAGAATTTGCCTGCAATGCAGGAGTCAGTCAGTTCAGTTGCTCAGTCGTGTCTGACTCTTTGTGACCCAATTGACTGCTGCATGCCAGGCTTCCCTGTCCATCACCAACTTCCAGAGCTTGCTTAAACTCATGTCTATCGTGTTGGTGAAGCCATCTAACCATCTCATCCTCTGTGGTCCCCTTCTCCTCCTGCCTTTGATCTTTCCCAGCCTCAGTGTCTTTTCCAATGAGTCAGTTCTTCACATCAGGTGGCCAAAGTTTTGGAGTTTGAGCTTCCAATGAATATTCAGGACTGATTTCCTTTAGGATTGACTAGTTTGATCTCCTTGCAGGCCAAGGGACTGTCAAGAGTCTTCTCCAACAACACCCAGGTTCAATCCCTGGGTTGGGAAGATGCCCTAGAGAAGTAAATAGCTTCCCAGTCTAGTATTCTTGCCTGGAGAATTCCACAGACACAGGAGCTTGACATCACAAAGAGTCAGACAAAACAGAGTGACTAACACATAGGTAGTCAGAGAAGGAAGATTTTCTTCTGGAAGTGAAGTGAATGCTGAAACTGAGTCTTGGAGGAGGATGAAGAGTTATTCAGAAAGAGAAATGGGCAGAGAGGTGGGAAGAATCTTGGAGATAAGTGCATTACAAAGTCAAACATATGTGCAATGGCAATTGCAAATGCCAATGGTGTTGGAAGTGCAGGCTTGGGTAGAGAAATGGCCAAAAATGTAACTGGTAAAAAAAAATCAGCAGAAGTCCCTGATAAAGAAACTATGAATTATATTTCCTTGGAAAAGCTACTTAGTTGTTCTCCATGCTCCCATCTCCTCATCTGTAAAATGAGTTAATGATACCTTCAATTTTTGTGAGAATTAAATGGGTTAATAACCAAAATGTAAAAGAATGACCAGAATACAGTACATATTCAAATTTTTGCTATTATTAGCTAACAGAAGAAAATTAGCTGGGTCTAGATCATATAGCTAGTAAGTATCTTGTGTGTGTGTGCGCTTAGTCCCTTGAGTCATGTCTGACTTTGTAAGATCCTATGTACTAGAGGCCACCAGGCTCCTCTGTCCATGGGATCCTCCAGGCAAGAATACTGGAGTGGGTTGCTACGCCTCCTCCAGGGTCTCTTCCCCACACCCAGGGATCAAACCCATGTATCTCACTACTCCTGCATTGGCAGGTGGGTTCTTTATGACTAGAACCACCTGGGAAGCCCAGTAAGTATCCTAGCTAACACCTAAATTCAAATTGGAGGAATGCTAAAGCTATTGATTCTAATCCTAACTGAAGTCAACACAATTTAAACATGCTGTTTTTCCTCATTTTTAAATTACGAGCTCTCAAATATTTAAAATCCCAGAATTTACTTAAAGAAAGTCAAGGTGACAAGGAAAGAGAAAAACAATAGGAACGAGAGCCTGAATAAGAACTGTGTTTTATGATATAGAAAAAAATTTCAAAAATATAAAAATGAGAGAGAGAGAAAGAAAGGAAGAAATAATGATAGGAAGAAAGGAAAGAAAGAAAAAAAGCTAATGAAAATTAGCTATTGGTAGCAGCATTTACTCCTTACATGTGGGAGTACTTTGGACAATTATTTTCTATTTTCAACTAAATTTTAGGTCCTTTTTTCAAATGAATGTACTTCAAACTTAAATACATTTTCATGTTGGTATTGGGCCATTGGAGGAACTGAGTTGAAGCTGAAACTCCAATACTTTGGCCACCTGACGCGGAGAGCTGACTCATTTGAAAAGACCCTGATGCTGGGAAAGATTGAGGGGAGGAGGAAAAGGGGACAACAGAGGATGGGATGGCATCACCGACACAATGGACATGGGTTTGGGTGGACTCCGGGAGTTGGTAATGGACAGGGAGGCCTGGTGTGCTGCAATTCATGGGGTCAGAAAGAGTCGGACCCGACTGAGTGACTGAACTGAACTGAACTGAATTGGGCCATAAAATTCTCAATCTTCATTAAGGTATAATGCTAAGTTATATTAACTGATGTATTTCATCAACAATGAATTATTAAAATATGTCTTAGCCTCATCATTCATTAAACATTGTATCCTCTATTTCCCACCTCATAAATTATCAGCTATGCTAAAATGGTTTGCACTTTGTTTCATTCATACACCCACAGTATACATTCTTTTTATATTTTTAAACAATTTCTTTTCTTCAATTTATCTGTACTTTTCTCCTAAGATTTAATTATTACCTCATCATTAGAACAGGCTTAATTTGTTCTGCAGGCCTTAAGAGGAATCGTCTCTCCTCAAGCCCTCTCTTCTATAAACTAGTAAAGTAATTCAGTAAAGTCTATGTTCAGAAGTAAAGACAGTAGAACAAAAGTTACAGAAAATCAAATCACATCTTTCAAACTTATGTACTGAGAAGGCATTCATTTTAAATTTTTATATAACCTGGACTCAATTACAAAGCTCTGAAGATATAGAAAATATATCTTATTTTCAGATCTAAATGATATAAAGTGATCATGAAATCTCTGATACAACAAAATCATGCTAAATTTTGAGTTATTCTATATACATATAATGCAGTAAGCAATTCTAAGAGATAGAGTTGAGCAAATGTATTACATTTCCAGCTAAGCAGCAGGATATAGATCACCAAGAAGAAATAACCCAATACATGGTGAATGCTTACACAATGCAAGCAACTCTGGTGCAGTCCAACACTCTACTCAGTTGGGAAATTCTATAACAAAGGTTTCCATGTGCATTCTGCTCTTTAATAAAACAGATGATATATAATAAAAGTCATATCGTCTTTCATGTCTTTCTTAAAATAACAGGAATGTTCAAGACAGCAAAAAAAAAATCTCATAGTATTTTGCTTGGAACAATATCTACTCTGCACATGTGCATATAATTGAAAAATCTTACTTTTTTTAAACAAAGCAAGAAGTAAATTTCTCCTCTCCATACAACAAATTTGTTCATGATAAAATTACCAATTTCTTTGGATATTTTTATGCTTTGTGTATGTGTGTGTATATAAAAAGAGAGCTATTTTGTGCAGTTTTTAGGAATTTCAACTTCCTTACATCAGTTTGATGAAATTTACACTGAGCAGATTTCTTTAGTTATGCAAATGGATAATGTATATCTCAGAATAAAAGAAAAAATAGCTCAAATTGGATTCAAGCAGCAGCAATGGAAATAAAATGTTGAATGCAATTACATAAAACTAAAGCAAATCAAATGAATTGATTTAATTTCCAATTATAAATGCAGGCTATATTTAAAGGTACTTCTAGAATGTCAAGCCTGATTACATAGCAAAACTATTGTGTACTGGAGTAGGAAACAGAAGAGAAGCTCGTTTAGTTAGAAAGATATCTTTAATTTTATTACTTGACTTTCACTAAGATGGATATAACGGAGAAATAAAAATACTCAGTAAGAAGGAGGATATACAGAATTGCAGTCTGGTTAAATCTGGATATGATCACCCAAGTGATCACTGATGTAAAGACAAAAGAGTGATAATTATAAATATTATGGATGAGTGGCATCATAAGAATATACAAAGCAAGGAAGATACAAGAGAATCAAGTAATGAAAACCATGAAATTCACATAACCTATAATGGAGTATAATCTAAAAAATACTGAATCAGTGTGTTGTACACCTGAAACTAATACAACAGTTGTAAATCAACCATACTTCAATATAAAATGAGTAATATATTAGTTGTATCAAATGCTATAAAACACTGCAGTTTGTGAGAAGTCCATAGCTATATTTAAGGATATACTGTAGACTTCTTATTTCAAGATGGATTTTTAAAGACATCTCCATACTTCTCTATTCTGAAAAACATCTCATAAATAATAAATAGAACAAGAAAGCAAAGTTGAAACATGATCTTAAATGAAATTAAGAATTATCTTAAACCTAAATAGTAAGTAGATAGAGGATGTATAAGTGACTTAGCAAAATGGAAGAAAAAAAAAACACAAAAAAAATAATGACGAGGAAGCAAGCCAATTCACCCTCTAGAACCCTAGAAAGGTGCAAGTATGGAGAGGTCCAAGGAGTCCGAGATGACGCAGGGGCTGAACACAGGTGAGTCATTTGAAAATCTGGTAAAAGCACGGTTGGATACCCAAATCCTACCCCATCCAGATCTGTCAGGCTACCCAGAAAAAAATATTTTATAGATTCTGGAAAAACTAAGCCAACTGTATGCCAGATTTTGGAACACCAAACAAAGAATAAACCCCAGATGAGATATGGCATTCAAAGCAAAATGATTAAATGATATTTTCATGTCTTTTCCTGCCCCTAATTTATAAGATCAGTATAGTAAGAAAGGACATGACAGGTTCATTCTTTGGAGATAGAAAAACACACCAAATAAAACATTTACAAATAATTTTGGAGTTAAGAGTGAATACACTCACTCTGCAGTAAAGCCCCCTCAAACCCTGCAAGACCCACCCAAACACACAGAGCTTTCTATCAGCTTTTAAGTGCATATGTGCTAAGTTACTTCAATCATGTCTGATTCTGCATGACCCTATGGACTGTAACCTGCCAGGCTCCTCTGTCTAGGGGATTCTAGGCAAGATATTGGAGTGGGTTGCCATGCCCTCCTCCAGGGGATCTTCCTGATATAGGGGATCTTAGTTCCCCAGCCAGGAATTGAACTGCTAGCCCCTACATTGGAAGGATAGAGTCTTAATGACTGGGCCACCAGGGAAATCCCATCAGCTTTTCAGTACTTCACACTTAATATGATTGGATAGTTAAGAACCATCGGACATCTGAGGAATATATCCAACTTGGGGAAAAAAAAAAGAAGAACAAAATCAATAGGAAAAGGAAACTCTGAGGAAATGAAGAAAAGTCTTTCAAGAAACCTTAATATCCACAGAGAGAGAAAATGACATTGCAGCCATAAAATAAGAACAAGATGATAAGAAAACTTTAAAGTATACCTTAACTTAAAATTCTTATTAGAAGGGAAGTTAGAAAAACTATAAGTTCAGGAAATTTACAAGAAAATAGAAGAAAAAGACAGAGATTTTAAGGGGAAACTCCAAGAATAGAAAACAGAGAAGTGGTTGCCAGGAGATTAGAACAGGGAAAGGGAATCAATGACAAAGGAGCACAGGGGAAGTTGGGATATCATGGTGGCAACTGAATGACTGCATGCATTTGTCTACACATGAAACTTAAACTTGAAAAGGGTGACTTTTATTGTATGTAAATTATAATTTTAAAAAGGCAAGAGATGTTGCCTTACTTCTTTTGGGCTGCTAAAACAGATTACTACACTCTGAGTGGTTTATAAATGACTGTTGTTTATAAGTGACAGTCATTTATAAGTGGTTTATAATTGACAGACATTTATTTTTCATGGATTTAGAGGCTGGGAAGTCCAAAATCAAGGTGCTGGCTGATGAGAGCCTGTTTTGTGGTTTGCAGGCAGTAATCTTTTTGCTGTGTCATCACACAGCAGAAGAGGCAAGGGAGTTCTCTGGGTCTTATTTTATAAGGGCACTAATCTCCTTCATGAGGGCTGTACCTTCATGACATAATCACCTCTCACATGCCCTACCTCTAAAGATCGTCACATTGGGGATTAGGATTTCAATATATTAATATGAATTTTGTGAGAACACAGAGTCAGAATATAGCAGGTGAAAACTTGAAAAACAAAAGGAAAATAATTAGAAATGCAGGAAGCCAAGCACTCAACTAATAATTATAAAATAAAATAATTAAGAAAGGGAGGAGAGAAAAATTAAAGAAATAATAGAAGACACTAATCATCAGGGAAATGCAAATCAAAACCACAATGAGATATCACCTCACACCTGTCAAAGTGGCTATCATCAAATACACAAGAAATAACAAGTGTTAGTGAGAATGTGGAGAAAAGGGAACCCTCATGCACTGTTGGCAGGATTGTAAATTGGTGCAGCCACTATGTATAAATTATGGAAGTTTCTCAAATAATTAAAAATAGAACTGCAATATGATCTAGCAATTTCACTTCTGGATTGTTACCTGAAGAAAATTAAAACACTAATTTTAGAAGATATATGTATACCTATGTTCACCACAGTGTTGTTTATTCACAATAGATGAGATATAGAAGTAACCTAAGTGTCCATTGATAGATGAGTGGATAAAGAAGCTGTGGTAAAAATCTACAATGGAATATTACTCAGCCATATAAAAGGGAATTAAATCTTGCCAGGTAGACAGAGTACCTGAGGAACTATGGATTGAGGTTCATAATATTGTACAGGAGTCAGTTACCAAAGCCATCCCAAAGAAGAAGAAATGCAAGAAGGAAAAGTAGTGGTCTGAGGACGCCTTACAAATAGCTGAGGAAAGAAGAGAAGTGAAAAGAAAGGAGAAAGGGAAAGATATACCCAACTGAATGCAGAGTTCCAGAGAATAGCAAGGAGAGAAAAGATGGCATTCTTCAACAAACAATGCCAATGAATGGAGAAACAATAGAACAGGAAAGAATAGAGATCTCTTCAAGAAAATTGGAGATATCAAAGAAACATTTCATGCAAGGATGGGCATGATAAATAGACAAAAATGGTAAAGACTTAACAGAGGCAAAAGAGATTAAGAAGAGGTGGAAAGAATACATAGAAGAACTGCACAAAAAAAGTCTTGATGACCTGGATAACCATGATGGTGTGGTCACTCACCTAGAGCCAGACATCCTGGAGTGTGAAGTTAAGTGGGTCTTAGGAAGCATTACTACCAAAAACGCTAGTGGAAGTGGTGGAATTCCAGGTGAAAAATTTAAAATACTGAAAGATAATGACATTAAAGTGCTACACTCCATATGTCAGCAAATTTGGAAAGTTCAGTAGTAGCCACAGGACTGGAAAAGGTCAATTTTCATCTCAGTTCCAAGAAGGGTAGTGCTAAAGAATGTTGAAACTACCTGACAATGGCCCTCACTTCCCATCCTAGTAACGTTTTACTCAAAATCCTTCAAGCAAGGCTTGAGTAGTATATGAATTGAGAACTTCCAGGTGTACAAGCTGGGTTGAGAAAAGCAGAAGAACCAGAAATCAAATTGTCAACACTTGATGGAACATAGAGAGAGCAAGGGAATTCCAGAAAAACATCTACTTCTGTTTCATTGAAAGGCGTTGACTGTATTGATCACAACAAACAGTGGAAAATTCTTAAACAGATGGGGATACCAGACCTTCTTACTTGTCACCCGAGAAACCTGTACACATGTCAAGAAATAACAGTTACAACCTTCCATGGAACGACTGACTGTTTCAAACAATGCTGTATATTGTCACCCTGTTTATTTAACTTATATGCAGAATATATCATGCATAATGCCTGGCTTGATGACTCACAAGCTGGAATCAAGATTGCTAGGAGAAAGAGCAACAACCTCAGATAAGAAGATGGTATCTTTGTAATGGCAGAAAGTGAAGAGGAACTAAAGAGCCTCTTGATGAGGGTAATGGAGGAGAGTGAAAAAGCTGGCTTAAAACCAGCTTCAAAACATTCAAAAAACTAAGATCATGGCATCTGACCTCATTACTTCATGTCAAATTGAAGGGAAAAAGTAGAAGCAGTGACAGGTTTTTTCTTCTTGGTTTCCAAAATCACTTGAGATGGTGACTATAGCCATGAAATTGTAGACTCTTGTTCTGGGAAGGAAGGCTATGGCAAACCTAGACAGTGTATTGAAAAGCAAAGACATCACTTTGCCAACAAAGGTCTGCCTAGTATGGGTGTGATAGTTGGACCATAAAGAAGGCTGAACATGGAAGAATTCAAGCTTTTGTACTGTGGTGCTGGAGAACACTCTTCAGAGTCCCTCGGACAGCAAGGAAATCAAACCAGGCAATCCTAAAGGAAATCAATCTTGAATATTCATTGGAAGGACTGATGTTGAAGCTCCAAACCTTTGGCCACCTGATGTGAAGAGCCTGCTACTGCTGCTGCTAAGTCACTTCAGTCGTGTCTGACTCTGTGTGACCCCATAGACATCAGCCCACCAGACTCTCCTGCTCCTGGGATTCTCCAGGCAAGAACACTGGAGTGGGTTGCCATTTCCTTCTCCAATGCATGAAAGAGAAAAAGTGAAAGTGAAGTCGCTCAGTCATGTCCAACTCTTAGTGACCCCATGGACTGCAGCCTACTAGGCTCCTCCGCCCATGGGATTTTCCAGGCAAGGGTACTGGAGTGGGGTGCCATTGCCTTCCTACTCATTGTAAAACACCTTGATGCTGGGAAAGATTGAAGGAGAAGAGAAGAGGGCAGTAGAGGATGAGATGGTTGGATGGCATCACTGATTCAGTGGAGATGAACTTGGGAGAATTCTGGGAGAAGGTGATGGACAGGGAGGCCGGGATGATATAGGCGTGGGATCTCAAAGAGTTGGACATGACTGAGTGAATGAACAACAACTATAACAACGTTATAACAACTAAATACAGTTAAAAAAAAGTCTCAGTAAGAAGTTCAGATTTTTCAATAAGAGCAGAAATAAGAATACGGTAATGGAGAAAATAGTAGACTGAGTAAAGCTGGTTTTAGAAAAGGCAGAGGAACCAGAGATCAAATTGCCAACAATCGCTGGATCATGGAAAAAGCAAGAGAGTTCCAGAAAAACATCTATTTCTACTTGATTGACTATGCCAAAACCTTTGACTGTGTGGATCACAATAAACTGCGGAAAATTCTGAAAGAGATGGAAATACCAGACCACCTGACCTGCCTCTTGAGAAACCTAAATGCAGGTTAGGAAGCAACAGTTAGAACTGGACATGGAACAACAGACTGGTCCCATGTAGGAAAAGGAGTACGTCATGGCTGTATATTGTCACCCTGCTTATTTAAATTCTATTCAGAGTATATCATGAGAAACGCTGGGCTGGAAGAAGCACAAGCTGGAATCAAGATTGCCAGGAGAAATATCAATAACCTCAGATACGCAGATGACACTACCCTTATGGCAGAAAGTGAAGAGGAACTAAAAAGCCTCTTGATGAAAGTGAAAGAGGAGAGGGAAAATGTTGGCTTAAAGCTCAACATTCAGAAAACTAAGATCATGGCATTTGGTCCCATCACTTCATGGGAATTAGATGGGGAAACAGTGGAAACAATGTCAGACTTTGTTTTTTTGGGCTCCCAAATCACTGCAAATGGTGATTGCATCCATGAAATTAAAAGACGCTTACTCCTTGGAAGGAAAATTATGATCAACCTAGATAGCATATTCGGAGAAGGCAATGGCACCCTACTCCAGGACTCTTGCCTTGAAAATCCATGGACGGAGGAGCCTAGTAGGCTGCAGTCCATGGGGTCGCTAAGAGTTGGATACGACTGAGCGACTTCACTTTCACTTTTTACTTTCATGCATTGGAGAAGGAAATGGCAACACTCCAGTGTTCTTGCCTGGAGAATCCCAGGGATGGGGGAGCCTGGTGGGCTGCCTTGTATGGGGTCGCACACGACTGAAGTGACTTAGCAGTAGCAGCAGATAGCATATTAAAAAGCAGAGATATTACTTTGCCAACAAAGGTCCGTCTAGTCAAGGCTATCGTTTTTCCTGTGGTCATGTATGGATGTGAAAGTTGGACTGTGAAGAAAGCTGAGCACCGAAGAATCGATGCTCTTGAACTGTGGTGTTGGAGAAGACTCTTGAGAGTCCCTTGGACTGCAAGGAGACTTTCAGTCCATTCTAAAGGAGATCAGCCCTGGGATTTCTTTGGAAGGAATGATGCTAAATCTGAAACTACAATACTTTGGCTACCTCATGCGAAGAATTGACTCATTGGAAAAAACACTGATGCTGGGAGGGATTGGGGGAAGGAGGAGAAGGGGACGACAGAGGATGAGATGGCTGGATGGCATCACCAACTCAATGGACATGAGTTTGAGTGAACTCTGGGAGATGGTGATGGACAGGGAGGCCTGGCGTGCTGTGGTTCATAGGGTCGCAAAGAGTCGGACATGACTGAGCCACTGAACTGAACTGAACTGAAGAGTAAAGAAGCACTTGGGTCTCAAACTTTGCAATGGTGCTGATTGCTGTATCCATGTCATTCAGAATTCTTTGTTGTATGAGGGCAGCAACATTGTCTTATTCACCATTAAATTATTAATCAATAAATGTTTATTGCTTAACTGAAAAATAAAGTCAATTCACTAAGTAGTACACCTGAAACTACTAAAGTTCAACTAAAAAATTGAAATTAAAGAAGAAAAATTTCCTGAACTGATGCTTTTATGTGGAAAATCTGAAGAACTAGACGTTCAACATAACAACAAAAAAAATTGTTTAACCTAGTGCCTCGCTTAGTGAAAGAATAAAAACTAACACTAAGGCAAGTGCTTGAGAAATTTCAGAATACTGGGGATGAAAAGAGTCAGGAAAGAGTCAGAAAAAGGAGAAACACACAGTAAAACAAGAATCATAATGGCTTCTGAATTTGTACATACTATTAGATGCTAAAAAGTAGTGAAGCAGTACTATCGACATAATTAAAGGAAATTATAACCACTCTATTATTTTATATTTAGTCCCTGAAGGGAACGAAACAAATAACTAAAATTATAATAAAAAATCCTTAGATAAAAATGTTTTTAATTATACATTAAGAAAGCACATAATGTACCTTAGAGCATCAACCCATAACTACAATATCAACGGATAGTCTAGTAAAATCCTGGACTTGAAAGAAAATAATCCTGTTGACACTGAGATAAAGGGAGTATATGACATGCAAGGAAAGAAAAATTATATTTGAGAGTAGTGCTTTATTCCAGAAATAAACGAAGAATATGATTAAGATGTTCAAAGAAAATGAGAATGTGAGCCACAGATTCTTCCTAACAAAACTGACTTTTAGCGTAAACTGTTATCGATAGGAAAGAACTCACAAAAGGTGGTTTCTGTGAGACCTTCTCGGGATTCTATCAGAGAACAAATTTCAGACAATCAAAATGACTAGAGAACTATCAACAGAAGAACTTGTATGGAGCATTTTCATTGTAGAACAAAGAAAACTGATGAAGCTTAGAAGGAAGAAAATACATGTTATGGCTATAAGCTCTGACAAAAAAAAAATTGAGGTTCATAGGTGTATCATAGGCATAGACATTTTGACTGATTATTTTCAGTAATCAAAATTGACAACAGTAGTCTTATTATTGTTATTCTGAAAATGTTGTATGTGACATGAGGGATAGTTAATCATGGAATACTCTTAACAGCCTCTGTGTCCTTAAGAACCAAAATGAAATAAGGAGAGAAGTGAAAACCCCAAGATTCAACATTTCAATTGGCAATATCTTAATGAAATCATCAAGTATTTAATCTTTAAAACCATATGATATTTCCTAGTTTTTCCAGTGAATAGACCAAGAAAAAGTGATAAACGATAGATGAAAGGGTCTTGGAGCATGAGGAAGGTAGGAAGAACAAGAGAAGGAGCAGAACTTGAGGGTATACACAGTAAAATCTCTTTCTCATGAGTTTTATAAATCATATTTGATGATTAAATGAAAATTACAATATTATCTGTTACTCAAAACAGTGATATTTATTTTCCCAGATTTATTGAGATAAAATTAACATTTGATATTGTGTAAATTTAAGGTATACAACATGTTGATTTGGAACCCTCATATACTGCAAATGATGGCCACCATAGCTTTAGCCAACACCTCTATCATGTCATGTAATTACTATTTATTTTTTGTGGTGAGAACATTTAAGAGTTACTTTCTCAGTATCTTTCAAGTGTTTGATTGACTTTAATCAGCATGTTGTACATTAAATCCTGAGAACTTATTCATCTTAAAGCTGGAAGTTTGTACTAGTGGACCAATGTTCCCTGTATCCCGCCCCCCCACCCATCAGGCCAGGTGATCAGCATTCTCCTGTGTATTTTTATGAGTTCAGCTTTGTTGTTGTTGTTGATTTGCCAAGCTGTGTATGACTCAGCTTTTTAGATCCCAAATATAAGTGATATCATGCATTATTTAAGACAATGATATTCAAATTTAAATACTTAAATTTGTGGGAGGGAAAGAGACCTAAATGGAGAGGTCTTCACGTTTCTTTTTAAGAAGTAGAATGCTGATACCACTTGATGATGTCACATATGTATATTGTAATACCCAGAGCGAGCCACGTGGGCTTTCCTGGTGGCTCAGAGGTAAAGAATCTGCCTGCAATGCAAGAGATACTGGTTCAATCCCTGGCTCAGGAAGATCCCTTGGAGAAGGAAATGGGAACCCAATCCAGTATTCTTGCCTGCAAAATCCTATGGACAAGGTGGTAGGTGGGCTACAGTCCATGGGGTTGTAAAAGCGTTAGACACAACTTAACAATAGTACCGAGAGCAACCATTAAAAAAACTGCACCAAAAATCACAGTCAAAACCACTATAAATAAAGTAAGACAGATTTCTAATTTTATATAATCACAGTGGACTAAAACATATCAACTATGTTTGAATTAGTTCATAATGGTCTTTATAAGCACTACTTGTTTGTATTTAGACGATGGATGACAGGGAATGAAATTGTTGCCTTTAAAATTATGTAAATAAAGGGAAGGAATCAAACATTTATCTTGCCTTTCCTGTATGAACTAATTCCTCCCTCTGGGTAAACAAAAAAGAGAATAGTGGAAGGATTTTTTATAAAATTATATAAATAAAAAAAGAATATCATTTTGTAATTCTCAAGGAATTGATAATCATTATAGCATGAAGTATCGACAGCTGCTAATATTTTGAAAAAGTTAAAACCAGACACGATGTGCACCCTGATGAAAGAACATACCATCTAACTTCAGTCTGATTACACATCTAGATTCAACTGCCAATAGAGAAATATCAAAGACAGAGGACCAGGTTGAATGCACCGTGCACCTCCAAACCAACAAAATTACAGTCTTATTATGAGCTGTACCAGTTAAAGGGTATAAATTCTTCCTCAAGTAGATGATAAGGAAAAGAAAGAAACTGAGTGGGAACCTGTAGACTAAAAGAGACTTAAAAGATATATCACATATTTAAATGGGCCTGACTAAACTAAAGTCAAGGAATGCACTCTTAGCTGATATAACGATAAGGAAAAGTCATTTTTATAAAAATCAAGGTGGTGATTAAATATGAGGAATGAGACAGGCCTATGACAGGTGTTAGGCACAGGGATAGCTTCTGAGGCCAGTGGAAATGTCTTGTTTTTTGATGTGGATAGTGCTTACAAAGTTATTCAGCTTACAATTCACTAACCTATATGTTTATTTTCTCTGGTTTACTACATCTGAGTTTTATTTATAATCTAAGTTCTAAAATGATTAAACTTTATTAATAGAGCATGTGCATTGTTAGTATCATTGTAGATTAACTTTACATACAGTTACAGCAAGAGACTGATGTCAGACAGGTAATACTGACTTTCAGCATAACTTGCTCAGAGTGTTCTGCTGATAACTAAGCACTAAACACTGGTTGTTATAAGATTTTTTTTTTTTTTTCACAGAAGTATTGCTAACATGATCTATGTACTGAACCCTAATGACTTGACAAGACATGGATTCCAACTTCAGACAGACCTAAATTTCAATCCAAATCCCATTACTTTTTAGTTTTGTGACTTATCCTTTCTGATTTTCAGTTTCCTTATTTGCACAATGTGAATAACTACTGATATTGAAGCTTTTAAAGATACTAAAGAAATACTATCTTTTGATTATAGAAATTCCTTTTATAATTCCAATATTTACTTTAACAAAATAACAAGGTCCCAGATACTGACTGTTCCATAACAAAACACAGAATTTTGGTTATAATTTAATTAATATTAATAACTCTAGCTTCCACATACTTTGAACCAATAAGAAATATTATAGCTTTTTATTAAACTATTTTTATTATTACATCTTTTTATCATGAGATCTTGTGGCCATGGTGACAAACACGTTAAAATGTAACAGATGCCTGGAGGCCCCTAATAAGAATGAGACCACAAGGAGACTGGCTAGAGGTGACCTGGAATAGTTGGAATGAGCTCTACCGAAGACTAAAGAGGCACATGGTGCCAGAGCTGGGGAATTTATTCCTGTGTCTGTTGCTTTTTCTTTTCAAGTGAGTTTCTCACTGCCTTCACCTCTCTGGGTCATTTCTCTAAAGCTGGATGCAAGATTTTTTGTTTCTGATTTGTAAGCACAAGTGTATGTGCTTGTTTTCCATTTGCATGGAACAAAGCTTGAAAAATAGGACAGAAAAAAGAAAAATGCTCTGGTTTTATCTTTTTTTTTTTTTGGTTTGTCTTGGGGATTTGAGGGGCATTTATAGTACAGTAAAAACATGACATTTTATACAAGAATTTTTTTGAAGAAGTTTTTGTAATTAACCTGCTTTAACATTCTAATCAGAAGTGGTACCCATACCCAGATTATGTATTATGCTGTACAGCTGATAAGAGCAATAGTGTATCTGACTAACATTTACACTGTAGGTTCACAGATCTTTTCCATACACAAAACAGCTCAAGTCATAATTCATTCCACAGTGTAGCCAACATCATCTCAGAGGAAATTTAAATTTTCAAATCAATGTAAAGAAAATAGCTTCATTAACAGAGTCAAAAGAATAAGGAATACACTCCTGATATTAATGTCTTAAAATATATGGTGAATATATTAATAATTTAATGATTATATAAAAATATATAATTATAGTTGACATATAAAGTACATAAATAAATTTAATTATAGAAGTATTATTAATGTATTAAAATAAAATTCATGTTTTCCTGACAAATAATTCTAAATCTGTGCAGTAACAACATATTATAAATAAACTCTAAAGAACAGGAAGGAATCTGAATCATGAATGTCAGAATATCCAGCTACATGGTCTTCATGTTGAACTCAGCGGCTGAACTCCATCTCCTCAGTTAATATGTGGGTATTGCATACATGGAAGAGTATCCCTAATTCGAAAGGTTTGTAAATTATCTCTGACATGAATCTGCCATTTATCTAGAGGTAAACAGCTATCAAGATAGAACTTTATAAAGATAGGAATAAGGGATAAAAAATAACTTTGTTAGGAACATTAATTTTCTACCCACAAAAATATTTCAAATGAGAATCTCCCAGTATAAATAAACAATCTAGAAGAGATGGTGGCAGAAGGAACAACTTAAATAACATTTTCAGAGTTACAAGCATATGGCAACATGCTAAACAGCTGCGACAATTGTGCAAAGGATTCAAGAAAAAGAGATATGGCACATGTTCTCAAATAGGGGATTTTCTCATCTCAATTGTCTTTGTCTTTTCACTATATTTTTTTGTGCTTCTCCAGACAAGTTCCGGGGTTCATAGAGATAAGTGGGATGAAATACTGGAGTGAAAACATCTCACTACCTATTCCACAGTATATAATCCTTGTCTGACTTTCGTGCAAGTTAAGTACCTTTTGGTGTTTCCACTTGTGTTCAAATTCTTAACAGTCACTCCTCTGACATGCTTAATGATCAATTTAGGACAGCTTCTGATTTACTACTAAAAGATACACAGGAAATCATACCCTTTGCTTATCATTTATCGAGCCACAAGCTAAGAACCTGTCTTTGCCTCAAGTCACTTCCTCTTTGAGTAATGTAGTATCTCAGAATGAACTGATGCATGGAGAACTCTCCCCTCCAGAGTATGAAGCCAGTCATATGAAGCAGACTCCAACATGCACTCATTTGAATGTGTTAACTTTGAAGGAATAGAAAAATAAACCCAACAGAAACTTAACTGTATAAAACAGTAAATTTAGAAGTTAAAAAAAAATTAAGCTCAGAACCAAACTACCAAATTACTATTCAATTTGCCCATGTTATTAAAACTATTCTCCAACATTCTTAATATTTTTGTCATGGAATATTGTCAGTGCCTTGGCTTTAGAGTCTCACAGAAATTTAACTATTCTTTGTAACAATAAACTCATGAAATATATTATAAACGTTATTTTATTTGTTGTCTTTCTTATAAGTTAAATTATTCAATTGTATTCATGACTAAACAATGTCATCTATACAATAAGGATAATAATTATCCTATTTCAAAGGGTTACTGAAGAAAGAAATTTAAAATTACTTGTAACAGTATCTAACACAGAATAAACACATTATAAATATTTGTTATTATTATTTATTCAATTTCTTAATATAACTCTACTTGAGGTAACAGGTTACTAGAGATCACATATGTTTTTTTCTGGTGCCAACTACAAATTGGCACTTGCCATCTACCTCTACAAAGGTTAAATCATGTGCTGCTGAAACTCCTGATTTTCAACACCCCGGAAAGGATTTTAGGACAGAGAGCAGAAATGAGGCAATCTGTGCTTAGGGCAGTAGGAGAACTGGCAGAACAGGCCTTCAGACAGTTAAATATTTTCAGGAGCCAATTTTATGAGCTCCAGTTTTTGTATCTCCTCATATCTAGAAAAGCATTATCATCCTTAATGGTAACATCTGCTCCTCATGACTAGCAGTAAAGTGCAAAAAATAAGTGCTTGATGGTATGCATTCCCCCTTCACCAAAATCACATAAATCTGACCTTCTTCCCTGCCTCTTTGGAGCAGTTTCTCAGGGCTGTCTGAAATAATGTCTCCCCAGCTATAGTCTTCATTTTGCCCCAAATAAAATTTGACTCAAAACTCTCATATTGCACACTTTTTAAGTCAAAAATTTTATGGTGACCACAAAGAAGGGACCCAGAGCAGACTTCTCTCCTTTGCCTGAGCTCTACAAGGAACAGGATCCTTGGCACCAGCAGAGGATCCTTCTACCTATCCACATCCCAGGAAAGTCCAGACAAATTTGGTCTCTCTTGGTTTTGGGATCTCCCGTATTTGATAATCCTGAGTTTTATTTGGCAGTATATACCAGGTACTTGAGGGTCTTTCCTGGTGGCCCAGTGGTAAAGAATCTTCCTGCAATGCAGAAGACCCAGGTTCAATCCCTGAGTTGGGAAGCTCTCCTGGAGGAGGGCATGGCAACCCACTTTAGTATTCTTATCTAGAGAATCCCATAGACAGGGGAGCCGTGTTGCAGAGTCAAACACAACTGCAGCAACTAAGCAGCAGCAGCAACAGGTACCTGAGAGGAAGGCATGGCAACCCACTCCAGCATTCTTTCCTGGAGAGTCCTATGGGGAGAGGAGCCTTGCAGGCTACAGTCTATGGGGTTGCAAAGAGTTGGACACAACTAAAGCAGCTTAGCATGTATGCATAAGCATGCACCTGTCCCCTCCTAGTTGAAAGATACTGTGTGGAACTCAGTTGAAAGATACCAGGGAATACCCACTTCATTGAAAGATACTTGGGTGAGTGACTTAGTTGCAAGATACTGGGGAAACCATCCAACTCAAAGATACTAGGGGAGATCTGGTTGAAAGATACTAGGTCTTTTTCAGTTGTAGGAGACTGAGGGGCCTGTGATGAGTGGTTAGGCAAGAGGCTGATTTGATGTTTTTCCTCAGTTCAGCTGTCTTAATAGAATCTGTTGGGATAAAAAGTGAAGACATTACATATGATCTTTGTTCCAAAGAAAGGGACAAGAGTCCTCCTGGCCGATTATGGCTTTCTCAGACAACTGGGAAATTTATGGGAGTGGTGAAAACAGTTTTCAAATTGTGCAGGGTTCTCATTAAGAAATCCCACTCCTTAATTGAAACTCTTGTCCCAGAGTCATGAATAAGAATTGGTCATTCAGCAGTCTCAGCACCTGTGGTGGTCTTAGACTACCAAAGACAGAAACTCAGACACGTAAGAGGCTGAAATGACTGTGGAGTGATGCCTAGAGGATTTAAGCTCACAAGTAGCACACTGGTCCACCGCACAATTTCATTAGTGAACTTTATCCCTGACAAAGTCAACTTTAAAATGGAAAACAGAGCCTCTCAAACACACAGTCAAAGGGCATCAGAAAGTCAGCCAGTAATTAACACTCCAGCCAGGGCTATGTGCAAGCACAAAACTCATACTTGCAAGTACCTACTTACTAGGAAAATTATACTAAAGGAGATCTCAACCTAAAATGGCCAAAATGGGGTTCTTCTGATATTCCAAAATTGATATTTTTGTGCCCACCATTAGAAAATTTCAGCCATAAGATCAAACAGACTGAACGGAATGCTTCCTTTGATTGATATCCAGAGGAAATGATATAGAATCTTCTTTGGAGGAAACCAACAATTAATTGCTTGAAACTAAAATCAAGAGAGTTCCAGAAAAACATCTATTTCTGCTTTATTGACTATGCCAAAACTTTTGACTGTGTGGATCACAATAAACTGTGGAAAATTCTGAAAGAGATGGGAATACCAGACCACCTGACCTGCCTCTTCACAAACCTGTATGCAGGTCAAGAAGCAACAATTAGAACTGGACATGGAACAGCAGACTGGTTCCAAATAGGAAAAGGAGTATGTCATGGCTGTATATTGTCACCCTGCTTATTTAACTTATATGCATAGTACATCATGATTAATGCTGGGCTGGATGAAGCACAAACTGGAATCAAGATTGCCAGGAGAAATATCAATAACCTCAGATATGCAGATGACACCACCTTTATGGCAGAAAGTGAAGAAGAACTAAAGAGCCTCTTGATGAAAATGAAAGAGGAGAGGGAAAATGTTGGCTTAAAGCTCAACATTCAGAAAACGAAGATCACGGCATCTGGTCCCATCACCTCATGGCAAATAGATGGGGAAACAGTGGAAACCGTGGCTGACTTTATTTTTTTGGGCTCCAAAATCACTGTAGATCGTGATTGCAGCCATGAAACTAAAAGACGCTTACTCCTTGGAAGGAAAGTTATGACCAACCTAGACAGCATATTCAAAAGCAGAGACATTACTTTGCCAACAAAGTCCATCCAGTCAAGGCTATGGTTTTTCCAGTGGTCATGTATGGATGTGAGAGTTCGACTGCGAAGAAAGCTGACCACAGAAGAATTGACGTTTTGAACTGTGGTGTTGGAGAAGACTCTTGAGAGTCTCTTGGACTGCAAGGAGATCCAACCAGTCCATTGGAGAGACTGATGTTGAAGCTGAAACTCCAATACTTTGGTCACCTGATGCGAAGAGCTGACTCATTAGAAAAGACCCTGATGCTGGGAAAGATTGAGGGCAGGAGGAGAAGGGGACAACAGAGGATTAGATGGTTGGATGGCATCATCGACTTGATGGACATGGGTTTGGGTGGACTCCGGGAGTTGGTGATGGACAGGGAGGCCTGGCGTGCTGCTATTCATGGGGTCGCAAAGAGTCGGACACAATTGAACGACTGAACTGAACTGAACTGAAGCTCTAATCTAACTGGCCTAAAGAAAAGTAAGCCCTTACAAGTCAAACAATTTAAATGTGATAAAAATTAAGCTAGATGAATTTCAGGTTCATGTGAACTGAGAAATATTTGATATTAAATTAATACCTGGTATTAATGTTTAAGTTTGTTGATCTAATTAATATGGACATGTTTTTGTAGTCATCAACATTAAGTATAATACTTTTATTGCATCTAGGTTTAATATAAGTTAAATAAAATCTTGTTATATTGTAAATTTGTCCACAAGGAAAGTAACAATGTGAAGAAGTTTTTAAGAAAAGAAAATATAAATGAGACAAGAGCTTTTAGATAAACTCTATTAAGAATAATTATGCTTTAGGAATGTCTGTCTAAAATAGTTTTTTCAGATTCTGGTAACTTGAATTTCTAGAGTTGTGCTAAATTAAGAGATGGAAGTTTAATGAATAGGTGATTTTCAAATAAAATAAGATACCAAAACATTAATTACTGAACAATGACTTTCTTTTACAGAGGAAACAAAAGGTTTAGAACTATTAGTATATAGGTTTGGTGCCACACTGAAATATTTTCTATACAAAAGTACATTTTTCAAAAAATAAATATTTGGATTCATGTTTACCAATCTATAGAGTGCTGATATAAAGGACAGTTCATGGTTATTTCAGGAAAGTAGGATGTGATTTCAGTTCAGAAGACATGAGGAATGGAGTTACATTTTCCTAAGAGAGAGGAAATGGGTCTGTCTTACAGTTGGCAGTTTCTAAATGGAAAAAAATAAAGTGATGGTACAGAAAGTGGCAAAAGGTTTGTGGAAAGTGGACCCAAAGAAGAAAGTTTTGTGCATGGTCAGGACTGAGAAAGTTTAAAATAAATTTAATTGAGTAAATGAATTTTAAACATAAGCTGGTAAAAACTGAATTTGGCTTTTCTCTGTTAAGAGAACAATTTTTATTAAGATGTTGAACTGCTTTTGATAACAGATTTTAAGTTCTTTACCTTTTTTAAGTGATCTGTTCTGCATTTGCCTTTGAAATCTTTTAATATTTCTTTGGCTAAGTGAATTACTGATGTTTCACAGTGACCTATGATCCTATCTGACTGTCTAGACTCTTTTTTTTTGAATTAGATTTTATTTTATTTATTTTTTAAATATAAATTTATTTCTTTTAATTGGAGGCTAATTACTTTACAGTATTGTATTGGTTTTGCCATACATCAACATGAATCCGCCATGGCTGTACATGTGTTCCCCGTCCTGAACACCGCTCCTACCTCCCTCCCCATACCATCCCTCTGGGTCATCCCAGTACACCAGCCCCAAGCATCCTGTATCCTGCATCTAACCTGGACTGGCGATTCATTTCTTATATAATATTATACATGTTTCAATGCCATTCTCCCAAATCATCCCACCCTCTCCCTCTCCCACAGAGTCCAAAAGACTGTTCTATACATCTGTGTCTCTTTTGCTGTCTTGCATACAGGGTTATCGTTACCATCTTTCTCAATTCCATATATATGTGTTAGTATACTGTATTAGTGTTTTTCTTTCTGGCTTACTTCACTCTGACTCTTTTAATATTATTGACAAAATTTCCTGAATCAAAACTTAGTTGAATCCTTTGACTTCTAGATAACTTTAGGTTGCTTCACAGGGCCCCTGAAACATCTCACAGAGAGATATTAAACAATAACGTTTATTTCATATATTAAGTTACATAGAAAGTATTGCCAAATGATTAATAAATCTTAGATTATACTGTAGGTTGTTGTTGAAATGCTACTGATAAACTTCCTAAAAATCTGGTGTGTGTATGTGCTAATGGACTATAGCCCTCCAGGCTCCTCTGTCCATGGGATTTTCCAGGCAAGAATACTGGAGTGGGTTGCCATTTCCTCCTCCTGACCCAGGGATCAAACCCACAGTTCTTACCTCTCCTGCATTGACAGGCAGACTCTTTATCACTAGTACCACCTGGGAAGCCCCAAAACTCTGATATGTCCTGGTCAAAATATTTTTCATAATTCTAGTTGTTATCTTAAAGAGTTGTATGTCACAAAATTAACCAAGTTTATTTGTCAATTGCATTGTAATCATATTTTAAATGTGTCTTAAGTCTTTTGTCATAAACAGTTATGGTTTTATTCTGATGCTTTTGTTAAGATGCTTCTACTTCAGGAAGATTTATAGAAAGGGCTTTTCAATAAATACAAGTTTCTGACTTTCAGATCAGACCATAACAGTAAACTGGGCAAAAAATTAAAGAATTCTAGTGGGAAACCTGATGGCTTCATAAAAATGTTAGCAAAACGGATTGGTTACATAAGACTGAGTGAGCTGGTGGTGAACATGGATGGCTACCTCACTAACAGATACAGAAAGCCCAAGGAATTTGGGGGACATTAAAAAGGGAGGGATTCACTTAGATCTGTTAGGCAAAATCTGTAATAAGCTCTTGGCATGACTTTCCTAGCCCTTAGAGGTCTTTTAAAAGTTCAGTCTGAGGCTCATTATAAAAATTTCAACAAAGCAGAGAAAAAAGTCTATAGGATCATTTACAGTTATATAAAATCAACAGGCCAAGTTTATTGAGACCAGAACTTATTTTGCAGCAAATTAACCTTAATTTGATTATATTGTGTAAAAATGAGGGTAATTTTAGAGAGAGAAAGATTGTCTTTAATGAATACTTTTTAATTTTTTTAAGCCATCAGGATATGACTTTATTCTGGTCACTGTATTTTTTTTTCTTTTATTTATTTACTTTAATTGGAGGCTAGTTATTTTACAATATTGTGGATTTTGCCATACATTGACATGAATCGATGGCAGTTTTGCTAAAGGAGGTTTGTATTTACAAAGACCCATTTCCTGGGTCTGAATTAATGTAAGGTTTAATTGAATTATTAGAAAGACACTCGTTTGTTTCTGAAGCTTATCTCAAAATATATCTTTGGATGAAAATCAGATGCCCCATGACCTACAACCAGGGGATTATGCATACTGGAAAGGTGGTGGGGCTTCCCAGGTTGCACTAGTGGTAAAGAGCCCACCTGCCAATGCGAGAGACCTAAGAGATTCAGGTTTGATCCCTGTATAGGGAAGCTCTCCTGGAGAAGGGAATGGCAACCCACTCCAGTATTCTTGCTAGGAGAATCCCATGGACAGAGGAGCCTGGTGGGCTATAATCCATAGGGTTCCAAAGAGTCACACATGACTGAAGCAACTCAACACACACAGCACACAACCCTGATAGAAAGGCTCTCACTAGGTATTCTTAACTAGTTCACGTGCAGCAAAACTAAAGGGAATTGACTCTTGAATTCAAGAGTCAGTTCATATTTCCCACTTAAAAAGGGGACCTGCACCAGACTAGTCTGTAGAGAGGACTGCTGACCGCAAATTCACTTTAAAATGACACCCACACAGAGGAAACTATACTTACGCCAAGAGAAAAAGAAGATGATCTCGGAAGTAGACAGCTTACCCAAGATGTTGGATCTGATTCTTATGATCAGTCATGATGTTTTCTTAACTTCTTGGACCTCTGCATATGAGTCAAATGTATTCTATCACCTACAAGATCCAATGCTGGCTTTAAAAATCAATCCAATTATTGAGCTTGTGGCCAATTACCTATATCTAGGCAATGGCACCCCACTCCAGTACTCTTGCCTGGAAAATCCCATGGATGGAGGAGCCTGGTGGGCTACAGTCCATGGGGTCGCTAAGAGTCGGGCACGAGTGAGCGACTTCATTTTCACTTTTCACTTTCATGCATTGGAGAAGGAAATGGCAACCCACTCCAGTGTTCTTGCCTGGAGAATCCCAGGGACGGGGGAGCCTCGTGGGCTGCTGTCTATGGGGTCGCACAGAGTCAGACACGACTGAAGTGACTTAGCAATAGCAGTAGCAGCAGTACTTCTAGATTAGCTTGGTGGAGTTTTATACTCCAAGGCTTTAATTGGATGGCTCTTAGGAGATTTATTTTAGAATAAAGAAAGTTGAGTCCTGTTCAGGCTACTCCTGATATTACTAGCTGGGATCCTCTCACCTGGCCAATTAACAATACCTGCTCTGTCCTTGGCCATAATTAAGAATTTTCTTTCAAAGTTACTCAAGCTCAGTCAGAGAAACAAGGAAAAATTCAGCCTCAGAATAAAACCTCCCATAATTATGGAATAATTTATGTAGTTAATACCAGGTTGTTGTCATTAAAGCCCCCACCCCTCGTCCTTTATCTTGGGAATAATTAAATTGGACTAAGAATAACCAGCCTAGTAACACTAGGAAATTGGACTGTGAGCTTTATGTGCCAATATGTAATTTTGTACCAATATGTAATTTTGTATCAAGCCTTATGTACCAATATTTAATTTTTCTGAAAGATAAAAATTGGTACAGGATACACTAAGCCAGATGACCTGAGGATATATTGGACTGCACCTAATGTAAGTTCTTAGCTTAATTCTTACTTATGACTTTAATAATACTGCTAGCCATGTTATTTGTACTTTGCCTCTTTTATAAGATTGCTGTTTCTTGCATTACCAAATGTGACAGTGCCGCCATAAAATTATATAGTTTTATATGAGATCAATGATTGTAATGGTATAACTATAGATATGGGAAGATACAACAAGAAGGAATTTCTCATGGACATAACAGATGAAGTAATACAGGGGGTCCTTGGCCCTTTCATTACTGTTGATGACACATAGTCCAGTAACAACACATTAAGTGGTCTATCAATAAAATATTATAATCTCAAATCTCACATATCTCTTCATATCCAGAAAACACTAAAAACCTTTCACATGGGACTTCCCTGGTGATCCATTGGTTAAGACTAATCAAACTGATCAAAATGTCTAACTCAATGAAAGTGAGAGCCACACAAGATGGATGGGTCACATGGGAGAATTCTGACAGTATGTAGTTACCTGGGGAGGGAATGGCAAACCACTTTTGCATACTTACTTGAGAACCCTGTTAACAGTATGAAAAGGCAAAAAGATATGACACTGAAAGATGAACTCCCCAGGTGGGTAGATGCAAAATATGCTACTGGAGAAGAGCAAAGAAATAGCTCAGGGAAAAAAAAAAAAAAAAGAGGCTGAGACAAAGCAAAATCAATACCCAGTTGTGGATGTGACTGGTGATGGAGGCAAAGTCAGATGCTGCAAGAACAATATTGCATAGGAACCTGAAATATTAGGAAGATTAACCAAAGTAAGTTGGAATTAGTCAAACAGGAGATGGCAAGAGTGAACATTGACATTTTAGGAATCAGAGAACTAAAAAGGATCAGAATGGGCGAATTTAACTCAGATGACCATCACATCTACTACTGGGGCAAGATTCCCATAGAAGAAATGTAGTGCTCATAGTCAACAAAAGAGTCTGAAATGCAGTACTTGGGTCCAAGCTCAAAAATGACAGAATGATCTCTGTTCGTTTCCAAGTCAAACCATTCAACACCAGAGTAATTAAGTCGATGCCCCAACCTTTAATGTAGAAGAAGCTTAAGTTGAACGGTTCTGTGAAAACTAACAAAACCTTCTAGAACTAACACCAAAAAAGATGTTCTTTTCATCATAGGGAACTGGAATGTAAAAGTAGAAAGTCAAGAGATACCTGGAGTAACAGGCAACTTTGGCCTTGGAGAACAAAATGAGGAAGGGCAAAGGCTAACAGAGTGTTGACAAGAAAACACACTGGTTATAGCAAACACCCTCTTCCAACAACACGAGATGACTCCATACATGGACATCACCAGATGGTCAACACGAAAATCAGATTGATTATATTCTTTGCAGCCAAAGATGGAGAAGCTCTACATAGTCAGCGAAAACAAGTACTGGAGCTGACTTTGGCTCTGATCATGCACTTCTTATTGCCAAATTCAGACTTAAATTGAAGAATGCAGGAAACCACTAGATCATTCAAGTATGACCTAAATAAAATTCCTTCTGATTATACTGTGGAGTGACAAACATATTCAAGTGATTAGATCTGACAGAAAGAGTGCCTGAAGAACTATGGACAATATTCATAATATTGTACGGGAGGATGTGATCAAGATCATGCCCAATAAGAAGAATGGCAATAAAGCAAAATGGTTGTTTGAGGAAGCTTTACAAATACGTGAGACAAAAATACAAGCAAAAGACAAAGGAAAAAGGAAAGATATCCATCTGAATGCAGAGTTCCAAAGAATAGCAAATAAAAGAAAATAAAATATAAAAGAAAATGAAATAAAAACAGGTAGAACTACATACATACCCCACCCCACCCCACCCCCCCAAAAAAAGAAAGCCTTCCTCAGTGATCAATGCAAAGAAACAGGGGAAAACAATAGACTGGGAAAGTCTAGAGATCTCTTCAAGAAAACTCAAGATACCAAAGGAACATTTCATGCAAAGATGGGCACAATGAAAGATAGACACGGTATGGACCTAAGAGAAGCAGAAGATATTAAGAAGAGGTGGCAAGAATACACAGAAGAATTATACAAAAATGATTTTAATGACCCAGATAATCATGATAGTGTGATCACTCACCTAGAACCAGACATCCTGGAGTCCAAAGTCATGTGGGCCTTAGGAAGCATCACTATGAAGAAGGCTAGTGGAGGTGATGGAATTCCAGTTGAGCTATTTCAAATCCTAGAAGATGATGCTGTGAAAGTGCTGTACTCAATATGCCAGCAAATTTGGAAAACTCAGCAGTGGTCACAGGGCTGGAAAAGGTCAGTTTACATTCCAATCCCAAAGAAAGGCAATGCCAAAGAATGTTCAAACTACCACACAATTGCTCTCATCTTACAAGCTAGTGAAGTAATGCTCAAAATTCTCTAAGCCAGGCTTCAACAGTATGTGAACCAAGAACTTTCAGATGTTTAAGCTGGATTTAGAAAAGGCAGAGGAACCAGAGATCACATTGCTAACATCTGTTGGATCATGGAAAAAGCAAGAGAGTTCCAGAAAAAACATTTACTTCTGCTTTATTGACTACTCAATAGACTTTGACTGTGTCGCTCACAACAAACTGTGGAAAATTCTTCAAGAGATGGGAATACCAGACCACCTTACCTGCCTCCTGAAAAATCTGTATGCTGGTCAAGAAGCAACCGTTAGAACTGAACATGGACAAATGGACTGGTTCCAAATTAGCAAAGGTGTAAGTAAAGGCTGTATATTATCACACTAATTATTGAATTTAGATGCAGAGTAAGTCATGCAAAATGCTGGGTTGGATGAAGCACAAGCTGTAACTCCAGATTGCCAGGAAAAATATCAAAAACCTCTGATTCACAGATGATACCACCCATGTGGGAGAAAGCACAGAGGAACAAAAGAACCTCTTGATGAAAGTGGAAGAGGAGAGTGAAAATGTTGGCTTAAAATTCAACATTCAAAAAACCAAGATCATGGCATCCAGTCCCATCATTTCATGGCAAATAGATGGGGAAACAATGGAAACAGTGACAGACTTTATTTTCTTGGGCTCCAAAATCACTGTAGATGGTGACTGCAGCCATGAAATTAAAAGACACTTGCTCCACGGAAGAAAAGCTATGACAAACCTAGACAGCGTATTAAAAAGCAGAGACATTACTTTGTAAACAAAGGTTCGTCGAGTGAACTCTATGGTTTTTCCAGTGGTCATGAGCTGAGTACCGAAGAAAGTTGGTTTTGTTTTGTTTTTTATTTTATTTTATTTTTAAACTTTACAATATTGTATTGGTTTTGCCAAATATCTAAATGAATCTGCCACAGGTATTCATGTGTTCCCCATCCTGAACCCTCCTCCCTCCCCATACCAGCCTCTGGGTCGTCCCAGTGCACCAGCCCCAAGCATCCAGTATCGTGCATCAAACCTGGACTGGTGACTCATTTCATACATGATAGTATACATGTTTCAATGCCATTCTCCCAAATCTTCCCACCCTCTTCCTCTCCCACAGAGTCCATAAGACTGTTCTATACATCAGTGTCTCTTTTGCTGTCTCGTATACAGGGTTATCGTTACTTGTGGTGTTGGAGAACACTTGAGAGTTCCAGGCAACCTGAAAGGAAGTACATCCTGACTATTCATTGGAAGGACTGATGCTGAAGCTGAAGCTCCAATACTTTGGCCACCACAGAAGAACTGACTCATTGGAAAAGACCCTGATGCTGGGAAAGATTGAAGGCAAGAAGAGAAGAGGACGACAGAGGATGAGATGGTTGGATGGTATCACTGACTCGATGGAAGAGTTTGATCATACTCTGGTAGTTGGTGATGGACAGGGAAGCCTGGAGTGCTGTAGTCCACGGCATCATAAAGATTCAGAGGAGTGACAGAACTGAACTGAAGTGAAAATCCTTCATGGTGATTATTGCTCTTTGTGACAGCAAAAACTTCACCAAACTAACAGAAACCTTCTGCAAAAATATGTGTTGGACTGTATGTACTTCCGCTTCAACAAAACCACATGTATACTGACCTTACATCTTGCCCCTTCAGAGCAATTTCTCAGAAATATCTGAAATGCCATCTCTCAGGCTACAGTCCATATTGCCTCAAATTAAAGTTGATTCACAACTCTTCTTTGTGCATTTTTAAAGTCAACATTGGGATGCTTATAGACCATAAGAAACAAATTTCCATTATATATCATTTCAATATTTGCATTTTAATACAATTTTTTCAAGTATTCTAGGCAAATGACATGAAAAAATGTTTTGGGATTGCCACTTATTCAAAAGAAAAGCATTTCATTTGTTTAGGTGAATAGGACCCTAGGAGAATTTATCTATAGTTTTTGTTTACAAAAAAATTTCTTGAAAACAAGGGTCAGCATACATTTTCTATAAAGAGATAGATCATAAATATTTTACTTTAGTCTTTATGGGTCCTAAATTCTCTGTTGCAAAGATTGGGTTGGCCAAAAAGTTCTAGTGTTTTTTTTCTGTAAGATATTATTGAAAAACTGGAACCAAATTTATGGCCAACCCAATACTTCATCTTCACTGTAATAGCTTACATATAAATGAATGTGTGTGACTATCTCTTAAGCACGCAGCAGATGATTTAGTTCAGTTCAGTTCAGTTCAGTCACTCAGTTATGTCCGACTCTTTGAGACCCCATGTCTGCAGCATGCCAGGCTTCCCTGTCCATCACCAACTCTTGGAGCTTGCTCAAACTAATGTCCAGTGAGTCAGTGATGTTATCCAACCACCTCATCCTGTGTTGATCCTCTTCTCCTCAAGCCTTCAATCTTGCTCAGCATCAGGGTCTTTTCAAATGAATTAGTTGGCCAAAGTATTGGAGCTTCAGCTTCAGCATCAGTCCTTCCAAAGAATATTCAGGACTGATTTCTTTTAGGATTGACTGGTTTGATCTCCTTGCAGTCCAAAGGACTCTCAAAAGTTCTCCAACACCACAGCTCAAAAGCATCAATTCTATGGCACTCAGCTTTCTTTACGGTCCACTTGTCAAATCCATACATGAGTACTGGGAAAACCATAGCTTTGACTAGACAGAACTTCATCAGCAAAGTAATGTCTCTGCTTTTAAATATGCTAAGTTTGTCTAGCTTTGTCATAGCTTTTCTTCCAAGGAGCAAATGTCTTTGGATTTCAAGGCTGCAGTCACCATCTGCAATGATTTTTGGAGCCAAAGAAAATAAAGTCTGGCACTGTTTCCATTATTTCTTCTTGTATTTGCCATGAATTGATGAGACTGGATGCCATGATCTTGGTTTCTTGAATGTTGAGTTTTAAGCCAGCATTTTCACTCTCCTCTTTCACTTTCATCAAGAGGCTTTTCAGTTCCTTTTAGCTTTCTGCCATTAGGATGGTGTCATCTGCATATCTGAGGTTATTGATACGTCTCCCAGCAATCTTGACTCCAGCCTGTGCTTCCTGCATCCTTCAATTTTGCATGATGTACTCTGCATATAAGTTAAATAAGCAGGGTGACAGTATACAGCCTAGATGTAGTCCTTTCCCAAGTTGGAAACAGTCTGTTCTTCCATGTCCAATTCTAACTGTTGTTCCTTGACCTGCATACAGATTTCTCAGGAGGCAGGTAAGGTGGTCTGGCATTCCCACCTCTTGAAGAATTTTCCAGTTTGTTGTGAGCCACACAGTCAAAGTCTATCGCGTAGTCAATAAAGCAGAAGTAAATGTTTTTTTCTGGAACTCTCTTGCTTTTTTGATGATCCAACAGATGTTGGCAATGTGATCTCTGGTTCCTCTGCCTTTTCTAAATTCAGCTTGAATGAAGCCTGGCATAGAGAATTTTGAGCATTAGTTCACTAGCCTGTAAGATGAGAGCAATGTGTGGTAGTTTGAACATTCTTTGGCATTGCCTTTCTTTGGGATTACAATGAAAACTGACCTTTTCCAGTCCTGTGGCCACTGCTGAGTTTTTCAAATTTGCTGGCATATTGAGTGCAGCACTTTAACAGCATCATCTTCTAGGATTTGAAATAGTTCAATTGGATTTCCATCACCTCCACTAGCTTTGTTTGTAGTGATGTTTCCTAAGGCCCACTTGACTTCAGACTCCAGGATGTCTGACTCTAGGTGAGTGATCACACCATCATGGTTATCTGGATCATTAAAATCCTTTTTGTATAGTTCTTCTCTGCATTCCTGCCACCTCTTTTTATTATCTTCTGCTTCTGTTAGGTCCATACCATTTCTGTCCTTTATTGTGCCCATCTTTGTCTGAAATGTTCCCTCAGTATATCCAATTTTCTTGAAGAGATCTCTAGACTTTCCCATTCTATTGTTTACCTCTGTTTCTTTGCATTGATCACTGAGGAAGACTTTCTTATCTCTCCTTGCTATTCTTTGGAACTTTGCATTCAGATGGATATATCTTTCCTTTTCTCCTTTGCCTTTTGCTTGTCTTTTTTCCTCAGGTATTTGTAAGGCTTCCTCAGACAACCATTTTGCCTTTCTGCATTTTTTTTTTTTTTTTATTGAGGATGGTCTTTATCAATGGCTCCTGTTACAATGTCACAAACCTCTGTACATAGTTCTTCAGGCACTCTCAGATGATCTAATTCCTTTAATCTTTTTGTCACTCCCACTGTATAATTGTAAGGAATTTTATTTAGGTCATACTTGAATGGTCTAGTGGTTTCCCCTACTTTCTTCAGTTTAAGTCTGAATTTTGCAGTAAGGAGTTCATGATCTGAGCCACAGAAAGCTCCTGGTCTTGTTTTTGCTGACCGTATAGAGTTTCTCCATCTTTGGCTGCAAAGAACATGATCGATCTGATTTTGGTATTGGCCATTTGATGATGTCCATGCGTAGATGTCCTTTTCATCATAGGGGACTGGAAGGCAAAAGTAGGAAGTCAAGAGATACCTGGAGTACAGGAAAGTTTGGCATTGGTGTACAAAATGAAGCAGGACAAAGGCTAACAGAGTTTTGCCAAGAGAATGCACTGGTCATAGCAAACACCCTCTTCCAACTACACAAGAGACAACTCTACATATGGACATCACCAGATGGTCAACACCAAAATCAGATTGATGATATTCTTTGCAGCCAAAGATGGAGAAGCTCTATACAGTCAGCAAAAACAAGAGCAGGAGCTGACTGTGGCTCAGATCATGAACTCCTTATTGCCAAATTCAGACTTAAATTGAAGAAAGTAGGGAAAACCACTAGACCACTCAGGTTTGACCTGAATCAAATCCCTTATGATTATACAGTGGAAGTGACAAATAGATTCAAGGGATTAGATCTGATAGACAGAGTACATGAGGAACTATGGCCAGAGGTTCGTGACTTGGTGATGGGCAGGAAAGCCTGGTGTGCTGCAGTCCTTGGGGTCACAAAGAATTGGACACAACTGAGTACGAGAACCTTTCTCAGATTTCAATGCAAAGAAATAGAGGAAAACAACAGAATGGCAAAGACTAGAGATCTCTTCAAGAAAATTATAAATATCAAGGGAATATTTCATGCAAAAATGGGCTCAATAAAGGACAGAAATGGTATGGACCTAACAGAAGCAGGAGATATTAAGAAGAGGTGGCAAGAATACACAGAAGAACTGTACAAAAAAGATCTTCATGACAAAGATAATCACGATGATGTGACCACTCACCTAGAGCCAGACATCCTGGAATGTGAAGTCAAGTGGGCCTTAGACAGCATCACTATGAACAAAGCTAGTGGAGGTGATGGAATTCCAGTTGAGCTATTTCAAATCCTGAAAGATGATGCTGAGAAAGTGCTGCACTCAATATGCCAGCAAATTTGGAAAACTCAGAAGTGGCCACAGGACTGGAAAAGGTCAGTTTTCATTGTAATCCCAAAGAAAGGCAATGCCAAAGAATGTTCAAACTACCACACAATTGCACTCATCTCACACGCTAGTAAAGTAATGCTCAAAATTCTCCAAGCCAGGCTTCAGCAATATGTGAACCGTGAACTTCCAGATATTCAAGCTGGTTTTAGAAAAGGCAGAGGAGCCAGAGATCAAATTGCCAACATCCACTGGATCATCAAAAAAGCAAGAGAGTTCCACAAAAACATCTATTTCTGCTTTATTGACTATGCCAAAGCCTCTGACTGTATGGATCACAATAAACTGTGGAAAATTCTGAAAGATATGGGAATACCAGACCACCTGATCTGCCTCTTGAGAAATCTATATGTAGGTCAGGAAGCAACAGTTAGAACTGGACATGGAACAGCAGACTGGTTCCATGTAGGAAAAGGAGGACATCAAGGCTGTATATTGTCAACCTGCTTATTTAACTTATATGCAGAGTACATCATGAGAAATGCTGGGCTGGAAGAAGCATAAGCTGGAATCAAGATTGCCGGCAGAAATATCAATAACCTCAGATATGCAGATGTTATCACTCTTATGGCAGAAAGTGAAGAGGAACTAAAAAGCCTCTTGAGGAAACTGAAAGAGGAGAGTTAAAAAGTTGGCTTAAATCTCAACATCCAGAAAACTAAGATTATGGCATCTGGTCCCATCACTTCACAGGGAATAGATGGGGAAACAGTGTCAGACTTCATTTTGGGGGGCTCCAAAATCACTGCAGATGGTGATTGCAGCCATGAAATTAAAGGACACTTACTCCTTGGAAGGAAATTATGACTAACCTATATAGCATATTCAAAAGCACAGACATTACTTTGCCAACAAAGGTCCATCTAGTCAAGGCTATGGTTTTTCCAGTGGTCATGTATGGACGTGAGAGTTGGACTGTGAAGAAAGCTGAGCGCCAAATAATTGATGCTTTTGAACTATGGAGAAGACTCTTGAGAGTCCCTTGGACTGCAGGGAGATCCAACCACTCCATTCTAAAAAAAACATGTATAATATCATATAAGAAATGAATCACCAGTCCAGGTTCGATGGAGGATACAGGAAGCTTGGGGCTGGTGCACTGGGATGACCCAGAGGGATGATATGGGAGGGAGGTGGGAGGGGGGTTCAGGATGGAGAACACATGTATACTCGTGGTGGATGCACGTTGATGTATGGCAAAACCAATACAATATTGTAAAGTAAAAAATAAATAAAGAAAGAAATGAATAAATAAAATAAAATAAAGGAGATCAGTCCTGGGTGTTCTTTGGACGGAATGATGCTAAAGCTGAAACTCCAGTACTTTGGCCACTTTATGCGAAGTGTTGACTCATTGTAAAAGACCCTGATGCTGGGAGGGATTCGAGGCAGGAGGAGAAGGGGACGACAGAGGATGAGATGGCTGGATGGCATCACCGACTTGATGGACGTGAGTTTGAGTGTCTTCATTCTGTACTCCAAGGCCAAACTTCCCTGTTACTCCATGTATCTCTTGAATTTCTACTTTTGCATTCCAGTCCTATGTGATGAAACGGACATCTTTTGTGGTGTTTGTTTCAGAAGTTTATATTATCTATTATTAAGTATTTATAATTTATTATTTTAAAAATCTAATAAAATCCATAAAAAAGATGCATATATGGCATCATAATAATCTTTAGGAACTCAAAATGTTTGAAATCTCAGAAGACACACAGGATGGTTTGCCTACTTCTTCAGTATAATCCCTCTGCTATTACCACTACTGGTCCTGGTCTGTACATATCAATGGAGGACATGTTGACCCTCTTCTGCATACCTCCTCCTTCTTTAATCAACCTGATTTACAGCTGAACTGCATTGATTCTGGTAGAATGTACCCAGGCCTTGCCTTTTGCATCTTCTCACTTAGATCAATACAGATTTAGAAGTATTGATCTAATTCAGTGGCCCAGTTAGTGAAGTTACTGATTCATTTCTTCCATTTCTAGTTGCTTTAGGTGTAAAGTTAGGTTACTTATTTGACTTTTTTCTTTTTCTTGAGGTATGCCTGTATTGCTATGAACTTTCCCCTTAGCACTGCTTTTACAGTGTCCCAGAGGTTTTGGGTTGTTGTGTTTTCATTTTCATTCGTTTCTATGCAAATTTTGATTTCTTTTTTGATTTCTTCTGTGATTGGTTGGTTATTCAGCAGCGTGTTGTTCAGCTTCCATATGTTGGAATATTTAATAGTTTTTCTTCTGTATTTGAGATCTAATCTTACTGCATTGTGGTCAGAAAAGTTGCTTGAAATGATTTCAATTTTTTTGAATTTACCAAGGCTAGATTTATGGCCCAGGATGTGATCTATCCTGGAGAAGGTTCCATGTGCGCTTGATAAAAAGGTGAAATTCATTGTTTTGGGATGAAATGTCCTATAGATATCAATTTGGTCTAACTGGTCTATTGTATCATTTAAAGTTTGTGTTTCCTTGTTAATTTTCTGTTTAGTTGATCTATCCATAGGTGTGAGTGGGGTATTAAAGTCTCCCACTATTATTGTGTCATTGTTGATTTCTCCTTTCATTCTTGTTAGCATTTGTCTTACATATTGTGGTGCTCCCATGTTGGGTGCATATATATTTATAGTTGTTATATCTTCTTCTTGGATTGATCCTTTGATCCTTATATAGTGACCTTCTTTGTCTCTTTTCACAGACTTTGTTTTAAAGTCTATTTTATCTGATATGAGTATTGCTACTCCTGCTTTATTTTGGTCTCTATTTGCATGGAAAATCTTTTTACAGCCCTTCACTTTCAGTCTGTATGTGTCCCCCATTTTGAGGTGGGTCTCTTGTAGACAACATATGTAGGGGTCTTGTTTTTGTATCCATTCAGCCAGTCTTTGTCTTTTGGTTGGGGCATTCAACCCATTTACGTTTAAGGTAATTATTGATAAGTATGATCCTGTTGCCATTTACTTTATTGTTTTGGGTTCGAATTTATACACCCTTTTTGTGTCTAGAGAATATCCTTTAGTATTTGTTGGAGAGCTGGTTTGGTGGTGCTGAATTCTCTCAGCTTCTGCTTGTCTGTAAAGCTTTTGATTTCTCCTTCATATTTGAATGAGATACTTGCTGATTCAACTTTATCCAAGTCAACTCTTTTCTGGGATATTTATTAGTTTAAGTGAAGTTGTAACATTCATAATGAGCAGCTAATCATGAATTTACATTCTCATAAGGAACAAAAAAAGAGGTTGCCAAATATCATACTACTTAAAATTTAATCAAATTGGTGACTAACTGATATCAAGTGTGAAAAAATACTTATTTGTAAAGTAGAATCTTGTTCTTATCAAATACTCTATAGACGTTTCTTCTAAAATACTCCTGAGCTATGAACAGCATGTATTATAACATTTATTTCTAGGAGAAGTTTAGATATCAAGAAGTTAAGTGTAACAGAATGTCAGCTACTTGACTGGAAAGAGAAGACAGTTTCCCTGAACTCTCCAGTCACTGCTATATCTATTACATAACTTCTTTTTATATCTGAATATTTACAAAGTAAAGTAGCAAAATGAGTTATTCAACTCAAGCTCCTTTCTCCCAAGAAAAGTCATATTTGCTGAGTGAAAACTCATGCAAAATTTGTCTACTTTCTTATAGCCAATAAAAGATCAATTTCTCTCAGAATACTCTCATTTTCTTTTATGACATACTATAAGGGAAGACACTGATTTTCACAGCTTCAAAAGAAAATTGAATGTGTGGTGGCTTAGACCAAGCTGAGAACCACGAGCTCAGCACTGCTGATCAGTGTTTTGTTATCACACCAAAAACTAGTGCTGATTATGGTCCATGTGTGGCAGAAACCTTGGCACTATTTCTGTCATCATATTCTCTGTTTTAGGAGAGTTGAATGGGCTGACAGGGCATTTGGCTTGCCTGCATTTATGAATTAAATCAGCTGTTTTCATTACCCAAGTCCATTGCCCCAAAGGAGTTATTAGAATTCTAAATTATTTCCAAAGTAACTTGATGAGTTTTCCCACCACCACTTGTTAAAGAGATTGTCTTTAATCCATTGTATATTCTTGCCTCCTTTGTCAAAGATAAGGTGTTCATATGTGCGTGGATTTATCTCTGGGCTTTCTATTTTGTTCCATTGATCAATATTTCTGTCTTTGTGCCAGTACCATACTGTCTTGATAAGTGTGGCTTTGTAATAGAGCCTGAAGTCAGGTAGGTTGATTCCTCCAGTTCCATTCTTTTTTCTCAAGATAGCTTTGGCTATTCGAGGCTTTTTGTATTTCCATACAAATTGTGAAATTATTTGTTCTAGCTCTGTGAAGAATACCGTTGGTAACTTGATAGGGATTGCATTGAATCTATAAATTGCTTTGGGTAGTATACTCATTTTCACTATATTGATTCTTCCAACTGGAAATAGAACTGCCTTATGATCCAGCAATCCCACTTCTGGGCATACACACTGAGGAAACCAGAAGGGAAAGAGACACGTGTACCCCAATGTTCATCGCAGCACTGTTTATAATAGCCAGGACATGGAAGCAACCTAGATGCCCATCAGCAGATGAATGGATAAGAAAGCTGTGGTACATATACACAATGGAGTATTACTCAGCCATTAAAAAGAAAACATTTGAGTCAGTTCTAATGAGATGGATGAAACTGGAACCTATTATACAGAGTGAAGTAAGCCAGAAAGAAAAACACCAATACAGTATACTAACGCATATATATGGAATTTAGAAAGATGGTAACAATAACCCTGTGTACAAGATAGCAAAAGAGACACTGATGTATAGATCAGTCTTACGGACTCTGTGGGAGAGGGAGAGGGTGGGGGGATTTGGGAGAATGGCATTGAAACATGTATAATATCATGTATGAAATGAGTCACCAGTCCAGGTTCGATGCACGATACTGGATGCTTGGGGCTGGTGCAATGGGACGATGCAGAGGAGGGTATGGGGAGGGAGGAGGGAGGAGGGTTCAGGATGGGGAACACAGGTATACCTGTGGTGGATTCATTTTGATATTTGGCAAAACTAATACAATATTGTAAAGTTTAATAATAAAATAAAATTAAAAAAATAAAAAATAAAATGCAATTCAGAAGAAAAAAAAAACAAAACAAAGTAACTTGATGGAGGGAGAAGGGTCTCCTGTCTCCCACTATACTTGCCTTAATTTGTGCCTGATCTTCTGTTTCATTGTTAAAGTTGTGAATTGTGATGCAGAAGAACCAGAAACAACACACCCAAAATTTTTAAAACGTGTCTGCTTCCCTTCTCCAGAAACTATATCTTCTGCTCTTCTGTATCGGTTCATTCACAGCACTTAGGGCTCCATTTGACACAAGGCGGTGCTTATGTGAGGTTGAATAAATGATTTAGTCAAACTATTTGGACTTTGTTGGGCTAGAAGAAACCTTAGATCTCATTCAGTTCTAACTGTTAAAGAAATGAAAGAATGTAGGTGACATGTCCAAGTTCACACAACCAAGTACAGATCTCCTGACCCCCTTTTCACTCTGTACAAGCCGCAACTTAGGAAATAATTATTAGAAGATTACATTTAGTACAACACAGACAGACACTTACCATTCTCCACCAAGCTACAAATACCTATTTAAGTAAAAGGAATGGAAAAAGAAATAAGGAAAAGGAAAAAGGAAAGCAATAAGGAGAGAGACAAAGTATAAACACTCCTAGATTCATTTTTCTCAACCTTGACACTGTTGAAACTTTGGACTTGTTATTCCTTTGTTGAGGGCTGTCCTATGCATGGTACAATAGTTAGCAGCATCTCTGCCTTCTATTCCTTAGATGCCTATAGCAACCCACCTCTCAAACTGTGACAACCAAAAATATTTCCAGACATTGTCAAATTCCCCTGGGAACAAAATTGCTCTTTGACTGAGAATGATTGCCCCAGTTGAACAATCTCAGAGGAGGTAATCTTCTACATTACTTTAAGCAAAGTGCCAATAAATTAGTATGTATTGGCTTCAAACCAATACTTTTATATTAAACATAGAAGCCAGAATCTAAAATGCTTAATCCTCTTACATTTTATTAGTTCGTTTTATTAAAAACGATGATGTTGTCACTTAGTCTAAGACTACCAATGCAATAGCTACAGCAAAGAAAAAAAAAAAAGCTAGCTAGTTTCCAGTTTTAAAGGGAATTAAACACAGTTAACACATGCTAGAGATAATCTTCATCATTTTAATTTTAGTTTTACTTTAAACTTGCTTAAAGGTCCTTGCTTGGCTAAGAAACACATATTCACTATTTCTATAAAACACAGTCTAAGGAATAAAAGGAGTGTAAAAATTTGTGAAAGAGTAAGCAAATATCCTTCATTTGATTTTAATATCTACTTACCAAAAAACCATGGCTTCCTTCATAGTAGCAAAAGTTTACAATTGAGATTTTTGAATACTTGTTTTTTTATTTTTTTAACTTTTAAAGGTGTGTGTGCTTAGTTGCTTAGTCATGTCTGATTCTTTGTGACTCTATGGACTGTAGACCCCCAAGCTCCTCTGTCCATGGGGTTCTCCATGCAAAAATACAGGAGTGGGTACCCGTTCCCTCTTCCAAGGGATCTTGCCAACCCAGAGATAGAACCCAGGTCTCCTGGATTGCAGGCAGATTCTTTATCATCTGAGCCACCATTCTAAAAGAGTAATATAACATCAAATTTACATTTCAAAACTGTAATGTCAAACATGAATAGTCAATGGTCAGAGCTATGACTTTTTATTTTGATAAAGAATCTGGAATTGATTTAAAAAAAAAAATAGCATGAACCTAGTATTCTCCATTCATCTAATGCAATAAAGCCTTATACGATTTAATAAGAGTTCAAAACTGTAGCTGCTCAATGGTATAAGCCATAAGGTTCCAATATTGCAAAGTTAGTGCAATAACAGAGTCAGTCAGTTCAGCGATCTGGCTGGGGGTTCTTGGGGTCTGGCTTCCAGTTCCTGACTCTGTCATAGCACCATGGGTAGTCACACTTGAAAGCAAAGGTCTCTTTGTGTAATTATTCTGCTCAGAAGATACCCTTCTTCGTAATTTATTCAAAGACAAGTTAGCTGATGACATTCCTACCTGAGAGACAGAGGTACACTACAGTAGCTAGAGAATTTTTCGAATGAAGAAAATCAGGCAAAAGAAGGAATGTCAATTGAATGTCAGTTAACCAGAGGTCAGTCCTCAAATCCTGTGCTGGCTACCCTTAGAGAAGAGCAGCCTCTGTCTAAAGATCACATTCCACAATTTCCAGTTTTTACATAGATATAAATTCTGAAAATCATAAGACAATACTAACAAATAGCCCAGATTAGTGAAGTAATGCTCTGCTTCCTAAACTGTTTTGTCTTTGTCAACATTAATTTCTTTATGCAACAGGAAACATTGAAAAATTCACTGTAACACAGTAATCTCCTTTGAGTTTATAGTGCCCCTGATGACTTTAGCAGTAAAGAATCTACCTGCAATGTAGGAGATGCAGGTTTCATCCCTGGGTCAGGAAGATCCTCTGAAAAAGAAATGGCAATGCACTCCAGTATTCTTGCCTGGGAAATTCCATGGGCAGAGAAGCCTGGTGAGCTACAGTCCACGGGGTTGCAAGAGTTGGACACGACTTAGCAACTAAGCCACCACCACCATGGTTGATTAGGTTTGAGAAAAATACTTGTGAGATGGCCCATTGTCCAATGATGACTTACAAATCTAAAGAAATCGTTCTAGGGGCTTCCCTGGTAGTCTGGTGGTTAAGAATTCCCCTTGCAATGCAATGCAATGCAAGAGACATGAGTTCAACCCTCAGTCCAGGAAGAACCCATATGCCATGGAGCAACTGGTCTACGCACCATGATTACTGAGCCAGCACTCTAGAGCCCTCAGGCTACAACTACTGAGCCCGCATCCTGCAAATATAGAAGCCTGCACACCCTAGAGCCTGTACTTCACAACAAGAGGAGCATCATAATGCAAAGCCCGTGCAACTCGAGAGCAGACCCCACTCGCCACAACTAAAGAAAGCCTGTGTGCAGCAACAAAGACCCAGCACAACCAAAAATAAGACAGATATGTAAGTCTTGTAAAAAAGAAATTATTCTAAAATCTTGGGGTGGGAGAACTGAAGCAGAAACAATGGAAAAAAGAGGAAGATCAAGACAGGGAAAGAAAAGGATGACTATAGGAAATGAAGAAAAGAGAACAAGGGAGAAAAAGCAATCCGATTTTCTGCTTCAAGGTAATTACAGAATGGTAAACAATGTTCATGCAAATATTGAGCTTTTTAAACTATCCTTTCAGTTGCAGGCTTCAGAAACAGCCAATAACAAAGAATCACAAGAATATTTGATGGTAATAAGTTTAAATAGTTTTAAAACAGATACTCTTCTTAAATTTATAATGTTTAAACTCTAAATGCCAAGATAAATGAGTTCCTTACCTCCTGCTACCCATTCATTTTTGGCTTTTGTGGGGAGAGAGCAAACTGGCTAAAATGTTGTGTTCAGGCTCTCTCGCCCCATGTTTTGTAATTGTAAATAATGTAACAGCTGAGATTGTTTATAGCAAGCATGTCACAAGGTACTCACTTGGTCAAGGACTATGTGAGGTACACGTATATAAGAGTTCCACCTAAGAAAGCGGTGGCATTATTGCTGTGTCAAGGCTATACCCATTGAGTCAGCCATGAGAGGGAATATAGCATGAATACTGCCTTGGCTGCAGTGTCAGCCAGGAGAGAATACTGTTATGGCTGCTGCTCACCCAGGACAGAGGTGGTGTGGAGTTACGTTCTGTTATGCTTATGTCTGCTGTTACAGCTGCTGTGCCAGCCAGAAGAGAATAAATGTGTCTGCAGTTCCTATGGCTCCTCTCCTCTGTTTCCAGCCTCTTAGCTTGTGCTTTGCCTACCCTGGATTCAGTGAACAGTGCAGACAGTGTGAACAGCCAGACAGCTGGTGCTGTGAACAGGATGAAGAGTGATACAACTGGTGTAGTCAGCAGGACACCCAGCGGGTGGAGGAGCCTGAGGCTCTACTGGATGGAGGAAGCCAGTGGCCAACATATAGCATGTGGTACAACGTGGCCACGATCATCTTAGTGTGGGCTCTGATGGGAAACTGGGAGGTAGTGGACAGGTCACTGGATAGCATGAAAGGGCATTACAGGCCATGAGTTACCATTTGCCAAATGAGGAGGCATGGACTGCCCCTGGCACCATGGGGCTCTGACTGTCTTGAAGATGAATATGGATAGTGCTCTCTGTGATGCAGCACAGTGTTCAATGGGCAGAGACACTTGGAAGAACTAGAACAATGTATATTGGCATTAGAACAAGAGCCCTGTGACCCTGATGAACCCAGCATCTCTGACAGCAAGGCAGTGAGTGATGGAAATGATGAATGTTATGAGACTGTGGGTTCCTGCTTGGCAGTGAGGTCCATTGTGCAGCAGAAAGTGAAGCATCAACAGTTTGTGGCCTGGGCGGGGGGGACATCCTCAAGGGGCCCCCAATGTGAGATCAAAACGTATTGACCACATACTCAGGCAGAGTTGGTCAGCTTTGTAAGCAGTTTGGGCAAACAAATGGAGAACCGTTGGCAGCTTGGCTTTTGTGACTTTGGGATACAGGGGTGGACCCGGTGCCTGTGGAGGTTTTGCAAGTCTTTACGGAGAGAAGTAGAGGGACAGCATGTGAGATGCTATTTTGGAAGTGTGAAGATCCAAAAGGGGGCCTGAGCTGGTAAAGGCCCCATCCAGGTGACACAGACGCAAATGTGGGGTGACTTGTGAGGTGTCCTATGATGTAGATCTAGTAGAACAGTGTACTGTAAAGCCTGTCCTATGATGGAGACAGTGTACTGTAAAGGCTGTGTCCTCAGATTTAGAAAAGTGTAAACATGTCGATGAACTGTGAATGCCACAAAGTCTCCTTCCTGAAGGGGTGGGCCCAGAGATTGTGAGGGGTTTTGAGGGTCCTTAATAAAATTCTGCAGGAGTGGAGTTGCCCCTGTGGAGGCTTTCCTGCAATCTCACAAGGACAGATGATGGACTGGACTTGGCCATGGAAGACAAAGGCACTCCACATGCAGTGGGTGGCTCTTCTAGCTCTGTGAGGGCAAGGACTGCAAGATGAGTTCCATATGATACCTGGCGCTGAGTTTTGCTGTGTATTGGGAATGGAACTGTTTGGAACAGTTTGTTGTTGTAGCTACTGCTGTTGCAAGATGTAAATCCAAGGGTCAGTGTTACTTGCCAAGGGAATATCTCAGAAGATGGACTGAGCATAAAATGTGAGGTGAGAGACCCTGAAGGGGTGGAGTGTGAGGAGAGAGCAAATTGGCCAAGATGGCGTGTTCAGGCTCTTTTGCCCCACATTTTGTAAATAATGACTATGTAACAGCTGAGATCTTTATAGCAGTGCACATGTGCATCGTGAGGTACTCACTTGGTCATGGGTTGTGTGAGGTACACATATATATGAGCTCCTACATCATGGCTGTGTCCGTGGGATTAGTCATGTGAGGAGAGAATACAGCACGAATACTGCTATGGCTGGTGTGTCAGCCAGGAGAGAGGTTATGTGCATTTATGTTGTATTATGTCTGCTGCTACAGCTGCCGTGCCAGCCAGAAGAAAATAGATCTTCCTGCAGTTCCTATGGCTCGTTGCGCTTCTTCAGGCCTCTTAGCTTGTGCCTTGCCTACCCTGGGTTCAGCCAAGAGGACAGTGTGAACAGCAAGATCATCATGAACAGGATGAAGAGCAATACAGCTTTTTTCTCCCTTTCAGTGTTCTTGGTGTGCACTGTCCCCAGCTTTCAGATCTCCAGTCAGCTTTCCTGAAATCAGCCCTGACAAACCACAGCAACCCTGGTATAATTGATAAGCTCTCTGTCTTTTTCTAATCCAAGAGTCTTCAGAACTCATCAACTGAAAAATTCACCTTTGACTGCTATCCTGTTTATACAATTCAGGTTTCTCTGTAATTTTCCCCATATTCGGCTTACTTTATTTTTTATGCATTACCTTTCTGGTTCTGTGCTTCTCTGAGTGTTCATTCTAAACCTGGTGTGATTCAGTAAATTTTTCTTCAGTTGTAAATGGTAGTGACAGATACAACTAAAGAGTTTCAAAGCACAGAACTGTCTCAGTTGATGCAAGGCTGACTGGTTTTGTTACTCATAGGAACCAAAGACTTCTCTCTTTTCTATGGTTCAGAGCTGAGAACTCCATCTTGTATTACTTGTGGTTGCTGTTGTTCAGTTGCTCAGTCGTGTCCGACTCTTTGTGACCCCATGGGTGGCAGCACGCCAGGCTTCCCTGTCCTTCTGATCTCCCAGAGTTTGCTCAAACTCGTGTCCATTGAGTCAATGATGCCATCCAACCATCTTGTCCTCTGTCATCAACAGAACACCAAAGGAAAGGTGCTCAAAGGCTTTCTACAAAACCTACCAGGATGTCTACACGATGTAATACTGACAAAGAGGGTCCACAGAGTATAAAACTTGAGATCAAGAGACAAGGAGGAAAGTACCAACCTTGGAAATTAGGAGAGAAAACAGTGGAGAAATAAAGAGATGGAAGTGGAGCAGTTAAAACAGGGGAGAGAGAGAATGGAAGGCTGACAAAGGCAGTCTGATTCTAGAATATGCCATGGCAGCTAAAGCTGCTTTTTGTAAATATTTTGATGTTGTTATTCTATGTATTTCAGCCCACTATATATTAATTACTGTGTGATTTACTACTTTTTTCATAGTTTTATTTCTTAGGCATATCGCATGGCATAGGAGATCTTAGTTCCCAAACCAGAGATGGAACTTGCACCTCCTGAACTGGAAATGCAGAGTCTTAACCAATAGACCACCAGGGAAGTCTCTTCTACTGCTTTTTAAATACAAGTTGTATAAGGAAGACAAGCTTCTCTAAAGTTGCTAGATAAAATACCCAAATTATTTTAAATATTTTGCTCTAAATCTTGCCCAAAGAGTAACAGATTTTCTACAGTCTTTTACAGTTAACAAAGTACTTTTACATATTTAATCTCATTTGTTCCTTACAATAAGCTAGGAGGGTCGGTAGGGCAGGGAATCAGATCTGATGCTCACAGAACTTAAATGATTCTATTAACCTGATTATGGGAAACTTAAGATACACCTGGGTCTTTTTGATTTAGGTACCATGCCCTTTCCAGTTCTCACTATTTTAATATGTTATAGATTGGATTCAATGAAGAAAAGTAGCAATACATATAACATTAATTTTTGATATCAGTTCGAATGTGTTTATCAGACTTAGATGTAAGCATTCAGACAGAAAACTAGAAAACAATTTGAACCTTTACTTACCATAGAACTTTGTTGTCTCTTCTATATAATGAGGGGGTACCCACGTAGTGTCTGGCTGGGCGCATGCATGCCTGCCACCTCCTGCCTGCTTGCCTGCAAGGGTTCCTCACTCAGTTTGAGGGGTGAGTATGCACTTATCCATCAGAGGGTAGACAGAATGAAAAACCACAATCACAGAAAACTAATCAAACTGATCACATGAACCAGAGCCTTGTCTAACACAATGAAACTATGAGCCATGCCATGTAGGGCCACCCAAGGTGGATGGGTCATGGTGGAGAGTTCTGACAGAACGTGGTCCATTAGAGAAGCAATGGAAAACCACTTCAGTATTCTTGCCTGGAGAGCCCCATGAACAGTATGAAAAGGCAAAAGCATATGACACTGAAAGATGAACTCTCCAGGTCAGTAGGTGCCCAATATTCTACTGGAGAAGAGAGAAGAAATAACTCCAGAAGGAATGAAGAGATGGAGCCAAAGCAAAATCAATGTGCAGTGGTGGATGTGACTGGTGATGGAAGTAAAGTCCAACGCTGTAAACAACAATATGGCGTAGGAACTTGGAATGTTAGGTCCATGAACCAAGGTAAATTTGAAGTGGTCAAACAGGAGATGTCAAGACAGAACATCAATGATTTAGGAAATAGTAATCTAAAATGGACTGAACTGGGCTAACTTAATTCAGATGACCACCATATCTACTACTGTGGGCAAGAATCCCTTAGAAGAAATTGAGTAGCCCTCATAGTAAACAAAAGAGTCCAAAATGCAGTACTTGGGTGCAATCTCAAAATGACAGAATGATCTCTGTTTGTTCCCAGGGCAAACCATTCAATATCAGAGTAATCCAAGTCTATGACCCAACCAATAATGCTGAAGAATCTGAAGTTGAACAGTTCTATGAACACCTACAAGACCTTCTAGAACTAAAACCAAAAATATGTCCTTTACATTATAGGAGACTGGAATGAAAAGTAGGAAGTCAAGAGATACCTGGAGTAACAGGCAAATTGGGCCTTGGAATACAAAATGAAGAAGGGCAAAGGCTAACAAAATTTTGCCAAGAAAACACACTGGTTATAGCAAACATTCTCTTCCAACAACACAAGAAAAGATTCTACACATGGACATCGCCAGATGGTCAATATCAAAACCAGATTGATTATATTCTTTGCAGCCGATGATGGAGAAGCTCCATACAGTCAGCCAAAACAAGACAAGGAGCTGACTGTGGTTCAGATCATGAAATCCTTACTGCAAAATTCAGACTTAAACTGAAGAAAGATGAGAAAACCACTAGGCAATTCAGGTATGACCTAAATCAAATCCCTTACGATCATACAGTGGAAGTGAGAAATAGATTCTAGGGATTAGATCTAATAGAGTGCCTGAAGAACTATGGACAGAGGTTCCTACCATCATACAGGAGATAGTGATCAAGACTGTCCCAAAGAAAAACAAATGAAAAAGGCAAAATGATTGTCTGAGGAAGTCTTACAAATACCTGAGGAAAGAAGAGAAGCTAAAGGCAAAGGAGAAATGGAAAGATATACCGATTTGAATGCAGAGTTCAAAAAAAATAGTAAGGAGAGATAAAAAAAGCCTTCCTCGGTGATCAACACAAAGAAAGAGGAAAACAATAGAACGGGAAAGACTAGAGATCTCTTCAAGAAAATTAGAGCTACCAAGGGAACATTTCATGCAAAGCTGGGCACAATAAAGGACAGAAATGGTATGGACCAACAGAAGCAGAAGATAAGAAGAGGGGGCCAGAATACACAGAAGAGCTATACAAAAATGATCATAATGACACAGATAACGACAGTGGTGTGATTACTCACCTAGAGCCAGACATCCTTGTGTCCGAAGTCAAGTGGGCCTTAGGAAGCATTACTATGAACAAACCTAGTGGAGGTGATGGAATTCCAGTCGAGCTATCAAATCCTAGAAGATAATGCCTTGAAAGTGCTGCACTCAATATGCCAGCAAATTTGGAAAACTCAGCAGTGGCCACAGGACTGGAAAAGGTCAGTTTTCATTCCAATCCCAAAGAAATGCAATGCCAAAGAATGTTCAAACTACCACACAATTGCATCTTACATGCTAGCAAAGTAATATTCAAAATTCAAAAAGTCAGGCTTCAACAGTACATGAATCATGAACTTCCAGATGTTCAATCTGGATTTAGAAAAGACAGAGAAAGCAGAGATCAAATTGCCAACATCTGATGGATCATAGAACAAGCAAGAGAGTTCCAGAAAAGCATCTACTTTTGCTTTATTGACTACACCAAAGCCTTTGACTGTGTGGATCACAATAAACTGTGGAAAATTCTTAAAGTGATGGGAATACCAGACCACCTTACCTACCTCTTGAGAAAACTGTATGCAGATCAGGAAGCAACAGTTAGAACCAGACATAGGACAACAGACTGTTTCCAACTGGGAAAGGAGAATGTCAAGGCTGTATATTGTCACTCTGCTTATTTAATTTCTATAAAGAATACATCATGCAAAATGCTAGGCACAAGCTGGAATCAAGATTGCCAGGAGAAATATCAGTAACCTCAGATACACAAATGACACCACCCTAATCACAGAAAATTTGAAGAACTAGAAAGGCTGTTGCTAAAAGTGAAAGAGGAGAGTGAAAAAGTTGGCTTAAAACTCAACACTTTAAAATCTAAGGTCATGGCATCTGGTCCCATCACTTCATTGCAAATAGATGGGGAAACAATGGAAACAGTGGGAGACTTTATTTTCCTGGGCTCTAAAATCACTGCAGATGATGACTGCAGCAATGAATTAAAAGATGCTTGCTCCTTGGAAGAAAAGCTGTGGCAAACCTAGATAGTGTATTAAAAAGCAAAGACACACACACACACACACACACACACACACACACACAAAGCAAAGACACTGCTTTGCTGACATTGATCCATCTAGTCAAAGTGATGGTTTTTCCAGTAGTCATGTATGGATGTGAGACTTGGACCATAAAGAAGGCTTAATGCTGAAGAATTGATATTTTTGAACTGTGGTGTTGAAGAAAACTCTTGAGAGTGCCTTGGACTGCAAGGAGATCAAGCCTATCAATTCTAAAGGAAATCAGTCCTGAATATTCATTAGAAGGACTGATGCTGAAGCTGAAGCTCCAATATTTTGGCCAACTAATGCAAAGACTCAATTCATTAGAAAAGACTCTGATGCTGGGCAAGATTGAAGGCACGAGGAGAAGAGATGACAGAGGATGCTATGGTTGGATGAGATTGCTGACTTAATGGATGAGTTTGTGTAAGCTCTGGGAGATGGTGAAGGTCCGGGAAGCCTGGTGTACTCCATGCAGTCCATGGGGTCACATAGATTCTGACATGGCTGAGTGACTGAATAATAAAACAAAAAAGCATCATAATACAACTTCTTTATTTTGTCCTAAATGTAAAATCCAATCCAGGTCTCCTGTAATTTATCAAAAATGAACAGTATTTTTACTATTCATATTACCCATGTGTACACATCCAGTGTTTTCTGATACACTTTACTCAGATATCTTTGGGAATTCCTACATGGTTGATATTTCATGAAGTTCAGTTGAGTTCTGTCTCTCAGTCGTGTCCGACTCTTTGCGACTCCATGAACTGCAGCACGCCAGGCCTCCCTATCCATCACCAACTCCTGGAGTCTACCCAAACCCATGTCCATCAAATAACATCACTTAAATGTCTCTCCTGAACAACAATGCTCAACAATAATGTTCAAATTACAAGAAAATTAAAACTTTTCTCAAAGACAGAAATTTTCCAGGTTTGACCATTAAAATAGAAGAGATTAGAAAAGGTGACAAGAATACACAGAAGAACTATATAAAAAAGGCCTTAGTGACCCAGATAATCAATGATGCAGTCCCTCACCTAGATCCAGACAACCTGGAGTGCAAATTTAAGTGAGCCTTAGGAAGTATTACTACAAACAAAGCTAGTGGAAGTGATGGAATTCTAGCTGAGCTATTTCAAATCCTAAAAGATGATGTTGTTAAATTGCTGCACCAAATATGCCAGCAAATTTGGAAAAGTCAGCAGTGGCCACACAACTGGTAAAGGTCACTTTTCATTCCTATCCCACGCAGGACAATGCCAAAGAATGTTCACCGCCAAAGTGCATTCATTTAACATGTTAGCAAGGAAATGCTCAAAATCTTTCAAGCTAGGCTTCAACATTAAGTGAACCAAGAACTTCCAAATGTAAAAGCTGGATTTAGAAAAGACAGAGGAACAAATTGACAATGATCAAATTACCAACATCTGTCTGATCATAGAAACAGCAATGGAATTAAAAAAAAAAATCTACTTCTGTTTCGTTGACTATGTGGAAAATTCTTAAAAAAATGGAAATATCAGACCACTTTACTTGTCTTCTGAGAAACCTGTAACCTGTATGCAGGACAAGAAGCAATAGTTAGAAGCAGACATACAACAACAGACTGGTTCAAAATTGGGAAAGGAGTACATCAAGTCCATATATTTTAATTCAGCTTATTCAACTTGTATGCAGAGTACATCATGTGAAACCTGGGCTGGATGACCCACAAGCTGGAATCAAGATTGACAGTAGAAATATCAATATCAATAACCTCAGATATGCAGATAACACTACCCTAGTGGCAGAAAGGAGAAGGCGATGGCACCCCATTCCAGTACTCTTGCCTGGAAAATCCCATGGACAGAGGAGCCTGGTAGGCTGCAGTCCATGGGTCATGAAGAGTCGGACATGACTGAGCACCTTCAGTTTCACTTTTCACTTTCATGCATTGGAGAAGGAAATGGCAACCCACTCCAGTGTTCTTGCCTGGAGAATCCCAGGGACCGGGGAGCCTGGTGGGCTGCCATCTATGGGGTCGCACACAGTCAGACATGACTGAAGCAACTTAGCAGCAGCAGCAATGGCAGAAAGCAAAGAGAAACTAAAGAGCCTCTTAATGAAGGTGAAAGAGGAGAGTGAAAAAGTGGGCTTAGAACTCAACATTCAAAAAATGAAGCTCACAGCATCCAGTCCCATCATTCCATGGCTAATAGATGGGGAAAAAGTGGAAACAGTGACAGACTTTATATACTTGGGCTCCAAAAACCACCATGGTTGGTGACTGCAGCTACAATAGTAAAATATGCTTGCTCCTTGGAAGAAAATTGTGACAAACTTAGACATCATATTAAAAAGAAGAGACATCACTTTGGCACCAAAGTTCCGTATAGTGAAAGTAATGGCTTTTCCAGTAGTCATGTATGGATGTGACAGTTGGACAATACAGAAGGCTGAGCACTGAAGAACTGATGCTTTCAATTGTGCTGGAGAGTTCCTTGGACAGCAAGGAGATCAAACAAGTCAATCCTAAAGGAAACCAATCCGAATATTTACTGGAGGGACAGATCTGAAACTGAATTTCCAATACTTTGGCCATGTGATGTGAAGAGACGACTCACTGGAAAAGGCCTTGATGCTGGGAAAGACTGAGGGCAAGCAGAGAAGGTGGCACCAGAGGATGAGAAGTTTAGATAGCATCACTGACTCAGTGGACATGGGTTTAACCAAACTCTAGGCAATAGTGAAGGATAGGGTAGCCTAGCATCCTGCAGTCCATGGGGTCACAGAGTTGGACACAGCTTCATGACTAAACAAAATAAGCACTTATGTATTTATGAGTACATTTATTATCAGCTTTAAAGACCACAAAAATTTTTACTTTCTAAGTTTCTCTAAACTACCAATGATGGACATTTTCAAAGTAACTCCAGTTTCCTTAAAGTAGTGTTTTCATGAAATGAAAAATATCAATGGATGATCCAAGGAAAAAAAAAAAAACCAAACAATTAAACACATTATATCTTTCTATAATGCTTTCAGCAAAAAGACATAAGAATTAATACTTGAGAAACACTTCTAAAGTTTTATTTCATGTCAAAGGCAAGATTTTGAGGTATCATGATAACAAACACCACCCAGTGGAAATAATCTTTTATATGGCTGAGTTCATACAGACCAAAATCACTGAAGTGATTTAGCTGTCTCTGTTAGGAAGTCACTGACTCTGACCTCCCATCATGAGAATTCCAAGTGATTTTTGGAATTCTTCAAGGGGTCGAGCAGCTGAGGCATTGCCCCAACACTGCTTAGAGGAATGGTCAGTCTGGAAGTAAAGAAGCACAATAGTATCCCAGAGTGTTTTAAACAAGGCCTTCATAGGCACTATCCCTGCATCCATGTTGGGTCACATGTCACTTAAGACTGTACCATTCTACCACAGCAAAAAATAGTGATGAAAACCTAGAATAAACTATATTTTTCCAAAGAATATATCATAAAAGGTTTATAAACAGATTTTCTACATTGTGATTCATTTGGAAAGTAGCTTTAATGGCATGACTATATTGTAACTCCATATTTTAAAAAATTCTGAAATACATAGAAAGCCAATTAACTGTGGATAGTATATGAATTATCGTCTATAAATAAGAAGACAATCATAAGAATTAATATATAATATGTACAATTATTTAAACATTTATTTTTATTGTACCATCTTTAAACTTATTTTATGTCCCATAATTAAAACTAGTCTATTACACATAAAGTACATTATTACTGAATAAAATCAAACATAGTATAATAAACATGTAGTTCATAAAATTTAGAGTAACCAACTTAAAGTGCACTGCACTTTTTCCTAGCCACAGATATTTCTATTTATGGAGCAGCTTGACCAACTCAGTTCAGGTATATAGAGGCTAAGCTAATACCTTCACTCACTCCCCAGTGCTGCAGAAAATACAAATGCATAATACCTGTGAGACTCATCTATCAAGGCAAGGCCCAACTACACATGATAGGTCTCTGCCAAGGGTTTGGGGACCACACAAACTCATTAAGAAAAACAACCTAGAGTAACCAAAGGGAAGTAATGTGGGGGAGTGGGAAAAGAGCTTGTTTAAGAGGAGACCAAGATTCTTTTTCAATTCTGAAGGCCAATAGCTCTATGACTTCACCAAGATCTAGAGCACTTCTGTTTCCTTTCTAAATGTTGCCAAAAGCCAAAACACAAAAACAGATGGATGATTCTGACACTGACATCTTGGTTGAATCACCAGGGGAGCTTTTGAAAACTACGACTATTCATGCCAAATACACAGAGATTCTAATTTAATGCATCTGGAGTCTGACATTAGTAATTTTGTAAAACTCCCTGAAAAATAAAGATAAAAAACACTAATTTAGAATTTCAGAAGATCTCAAAACTTCCTCCCATTGCTCCAGATTTTATGACTTTATACCATAAACTGATTTTGTCACCTTGAAAACTATGAAATATCATGTGTTAAAAAAAGAATTTGAAATGATACACAAAGAAAGCATTATACAACTGGTGAACTGAAGTAAATATAACTATGACATTTGTTTCTCCTTCAAGTGATATACTATTATCTTATATGTATGCTGGGATGAATACTTTACATTTTAGAATAAAATTTATTTATATATTCTAGCCAACATTTTCATTAGTCTGAAATGGTGCTTACTACAATTAAGAACATTTTTACCCACTTAAAATGAAAAAAGTAGCATCTTTACACTGCAATTTTTAAAAGTTACACTAATGATTGAAATTTTAATTTCTCTTTTAAAATTTTATATTCTTTACATTTTGAGTTGTATAAATTTATAATTCCTACATTTTGAAATTTTAAGTGGAAAAATAGAAAGCAGTAATTAACACTAAAATCTAAGAAACAAACAAAAAAAATCTTTTATAGGAGAATAGAGTTGGGGAATAAGTAAAGCCAATCTTAATGTGCTTTATAGGTGACTCATGTTTCTGTGTAAAGAGCTATAAGAATTAGAGTGCAAGTTTTATTGACATGACAAGTAAAGATTTAAATACTGTAAACACTCAGAAGAACAATCTCTTATGAAAGTGAATGTCAGCTATAAATAAAAAGTAAAATAAAACAAAATAAAAACATAAAATGTTAAGAATAAGTTATTTACCAGAAAATTCTAGGATTACTACCAATAAAAGTTGTAATAATAGATTTTATTAAATAGCATAATCTGTAGGGTATAATTATTATCCCTATTTTATACCTGAGGGAAAAAAGTCAGAAATTTTGACTAACTTTCCTACCATCTCACATTTTAAAATGTCACAATGAAAATTAAGCTAGTGTTGACTTCAGAGATTCTTACCTCTAAATGTTCTAGTAAAGTATGAGTAAAGGAGAAGTCATTTTTAAGCAAGTCCATCATTATGATTTGTATCAGTCAACCACCAGAGGCAAAGCAATTTTTTTTCTCCAAAAGGGACATTAGGAGAATCTATGTAATGTTCATGAAGCTTTTCTAAAGAAATTTGAATCGGTTCTAATGAGGTGGATGAAACTGGAGCCTATTATACAGAGTGAAGTAAGTCGGAAAGAAAAACACCAATACAGTATACTAATGCATATATATGGAATTTAGAAAGATGGTAACAATAACCCTGTATACGAGACAGCAAGAGACACTGATGTATAGAACAGTCTTTTGGACTGTGGGAGAGGGAGAGGGTGGGATGATTTGGGAGAATTGCATTGAAATATGTATAATATCATATATGAAACGAGTCGCCAGTCCAGGTTCGATGCACGATACTGGATGCTTGGGGCTGGTGCACTGGGATGACCCAGAGGGATGGTGTGGGGAGGGAGGAGGGAGGAGGGTTCAGGATGGGGAACACATGTATACCTGTGGCAGATTCATTTTGATGTATGGCAAAACCAATACAATATTGTAAAGTTAAATAAAATAAAATTAAAAAAAAAATTTGCTTTCACTTCTATACCTTTAAAGGAATACATTGATCAAGAAATGCCATCTGCATTCATTTGTATGTGAATATAAAATAGAATGGAAAACCGGCCCATAAATACCATAGAATATATAAATTCACAATTGATTCTAATGTACTAGACTAAAAGAAGCACAAAAATTACTTTAATGCTACCTGAATGAAAAATAAAAAAGGAGAGAGAAGGGATATTTTCTCCATGTTAGGAGTCTCAGTAATCCCATAGAAATGTCCTTTTTCCATCTTTTATAACACTCATGATTTTTTTCTGACATTTAAATAAAGAAATCTTGGGGTAAATGCTCAAATTTGATTGTAAAGACAAGCTGCAGAAGCAGTTTTTGAGGACTTTTTGGTTCTAATTGCTGCTCTGTCAATGATTCAATTTCCTTTTCCCTAAGCCTCACTTCCCTCACTTAAAATATGAGAGAGTCAAACTATATTGGGGAGTTTTCTACATGTACAGTAAAATTCAAATATATCTTCCATCTATATTCTACCATTAACATGCAACTATATTTTCTTCATTGTATATCCATCCTATATCAACCCATCAATCTACCTTATTTTTGATGTATTTCTAAGTAAATCACAGACATCAGTATATTTCCTCGTAAATACTTCAGCATGCTCTGATTGAGATTAATAACTGCTTATAGTACTTTACATAAAATTCAAATGTGATAAAACACCCAAGTGCATGCATCCAACTGCTATCAAGTTATGAAATATTCTCAAACTGTCCCAAAAATATTGAAGATGAAACACTCCCAAATTCATTGTATGGGGCCATCATTACCCTCATACCAAAAACAGACAAAGGCACTACAATAAGGAAAACCACAGGCCAATATCTTTGATAAACATTGATGCAAAAATTTTCAACAAAATATTAAGAAACTGAATCTAGCAATACATATAAAGAATCAAATACCACGGTGGAGTGAAATTTATTTCAAGGTTGCAAAGATGGCTCAATATTCACAAACCAATCAGTGTGCTATGCCACATTAACAAAATGTAGGATAAAAATCACATGATCATTTCAATAGACACAGAAAAATCATTTGGCAAAATTCAACATCCATTCATGATTAAAAAAAAAACAACTAGGCAAAGTTGGTATCTCAACATTATAAAAGTCATTTATGACAAAGTCATAGCTGACATCATGCTCAATGATAAGAAGCTGAAAATCTTTCCTTTCCTCTAAAATCAAGAACAAGACAAGGAGCCTCACTCTGGGCACTTCTATTTAACATAATAATAGAAGTCCTAGCCACAATAATCAGAAAAGGAAAAGGAATCCCAATTGTGAAGGAAGAAGTAAAACTGTCACTATTTGCAGATGACATGATACTTTATATATAAAACCCGAAAGTCTCTCCCCACACACACACACACACAAAATCTTGAGTACATGAATTCAGAAAGGTTGTAGAATATAAGATTAATATACAGATATCTGTTGCTTTTCTATACACTAATAATGAACTGTCAGAAAGAAAAGGAAAAATAAAAATCTATTTAAAATCGTATCAAAAACAGTAAAATTCCTAGGAATAAATGTAATCTACAAGGTAAAAGACTTACATTCTGAAAATCATAAAACACTGATGAAGGAAATTGAAAATAATACAAAGAATCTTTTAAAAGAGAACAGAGTTAGGGTGAGTTGTTTTAGTTTGTTTTCTAAATAACAGGAGCCAAGATGTGAAACAGGTAAAAGTAGAGTCTCTATGAGAAATAAGTAGAGAGGAAGATCTTCACCCTCAATAGATCTCTCTGTCCTGCCTCAGAGTTCCAAGAGCTTAGGACTCCTCAAAGGGAAGAAAATCATCCCAACAGATGGAAGATTCCTTCCAGCTCAGTATGGCCAATGCCTCTGACTACACACGAAAGTAGTTAAACTGCTCTGACATTCTCTGCCTTTCGCCAAATATCTCAACGCTTGAAAGTTTTACTGGTAAATTATAATGGATTTAATTGTTTGTTTATTGTGCTTAAGACAATCCTGCATTTGTGTCTCAGACAATCACCTTTTAAAAATTACTCTGAATAGAAAATTAATATTTTCCAAACCAGGGCCAAGCTCTAATCATAAACTGAAATGTACCTTCATACATTTTGGCAAGTTCCCAAATACAGTACTAATTTGAGTAGTTATTTACCGTGAGAAGTGAAGTTTTCTATACATAGAGGATTGAAGTCAGGCTGAGATCAGTCTCCATCTCTCTGTCTCACTTATTTTTGACCTGAACATAATGTGCTACTGTTGAATAAACAATCAACCTCCAGGAAGGCATGCCTCCAGGAAGGTTACCCTCTTGAGTATCTTTAAGAAAGTCTCCCAGAGTCCCTGGGTCTCAATTCTAGTTGGTAATATTGATCTGAGAGGGGCAGACTAATTAATCCGCAACATTAAGAACATCAATCATATGATTAGTTAACACAAAAATTCACTTTGAAAGAGCCATCTTCCTGCAGGCAATTAAGTATCTGGCCAAAAAAAAAAAAAAAAGGATAGCCTGTAATTCATCACTTCACTGCATCTCCCTAAACTCTCAATTCTATCTACATACTTTAACTCCAACTGTAGAAAGAGGTTGTTTCAATAGTCCTGTCTTAATAGCTGGTCCTTATTTCTCTGACATGTTTTCTTATTTCCTTTTTGTCTCTCAGAGTACCTTCTTTAATAGGCAGTTCTAGTGTGGGCTGGTGTTAACATTTTACATGTTTCCTAGACTTTTCTTTCCCAGAGTTCATTTTTATCAAAGGGGCTGGTCTAGGATGAGCTACTTTTCCCTCTGTGCTTGTAGGCATTATCCTCCAGCCACAATGTTAACCTTCAATATTGTCTATGATACAGGTGATATAAAAAGATACACCTCAAGGTAAACTCAGGTAACCCAAGTTAGTAGAATGGGTAAACAGTTCTTATAGGAATAGTTTAAATCACAAGCGTAATCATTGCTCAGGACTGCTGAGAGAAAATTCTCCAAAGTTCTTTTATGGGAACATCTGATGTACTGATGCCCTTCATTCTAGACTATCATTTCAAAGAAGTTTTATAGAGGACAGCCTAGGCAGATAGGGTAGAGGGCTGATTTATTTTCTGAACAGTATAACATCTCGTTCTACGGCAAAGTTTGAAGGGGCTTGGCTGAAGTCCATTTCAGGTCCCTAAGCTCGGAGTGCCTGGTTGTGGCTCAGCTTTTCTGTGTTAATACCATTCACCCACCCCCTCCACCACATCCCCACAGAATCTGGGGTTCATAAATATCTCCTTCCACAAACATGAAGTCCATACTGTTTGCTATACTAGATATTATCTGTCTCTGAAACAAAAGCTTCTGCCAGCATCTGTGAAACTGTGGCCCACTAACCCCTCAGCCTGCAACTAGCCTGCAGGAATCTCAAGACCTTCACAGTTCTCACAAGGGCATCAGCACTGTCTGTGCTCTCATCCGGTGCATCCTTCTGTTCCAACTGAGGGTCACTGAATTTCTCCTCAGGTAACATTGAACTGGCTTGAACATCAAGCCTTTAATAAAATTCTGCTGAACTCAGAGTACTCTGAGTTTGAATAGCAGTACAAATTACATTTCATGGAATGAAAAATTATAAGTGTTTATTTAGATAAGAAAATCTGAGGAAAAAACATGAAAAAGTTTAAGACACCTCCAAATCTGAAACAATACAAAATTTTTTTTCAGGGAATGTTGTTTTACCAGAGGCAGCAATGGAAAAACAAACCTATGAACATTTTGCACATGGTGAAAAATGAAAGCTATATACAAAATACTATCAAATGAAGGTAATGGATATATAAAAAAATTAAAATTCCTGAAAAGAGTTTAAACATTGTCTCTCACTAGTTCTATAAGCAACTTAAAAAGGTAAAGAATGAGAGAATTATGAAGATTTACACATCAACTTCTCATAGCTTTGGAACGTCCCTAGTGTATGCTGTAAAAAGTTAGAAAGTTAAATGTATTTTCCATAGCACCTTAGTTTAAGTGGTACTGTGAGACAGCTATTGTTTTGCACAACTGCAAATTAAGGGTCAAATTCAGAAGACAAGACTCAATAACTTGGAATTCTGTTTTGGAAAGACAGTATTAACATAGTTTCAACTAGACTTCCATGTTTATGCATGCAGGGCTTTGCCCTGAATTTCTCAGGTGAATAAATTATATATCATTTTATTTGCTTTAAACAGTTCTTTGTAATTAAACCGTAGTTCAAAAGTAATCTGCCTGTGATGTCTCAGAGAAAAGAAACATGATGTGTCAAACAAGAACACTGGGACTCTGCTCCATAAAGTTTCATATCATACAACAAAAATAGACAATAGTTGGCAAAATGAGGATAAAAACTGTGTTTCTCTCTAGTAACTAATAAGACTGTTTGCATTTAGTAGACATTTATTAAATATTCACTAAAGTAAATGAACATAAATAACTTTATTCCACTGACTATTTTGATCACAGAAGACTTGTATTATAAGGGATTTAAATCATCAGTAATTTGGAATTGCTATTCAAATAAGATGTTTTTCTGGACTCTCTTCCTTTTTCCATGATCCAGGGGATGTTGGCAATTTGATCTCTGGTTCCTCTGCCTTTTCTAAAACCAGCTTAAACCTCCAGAAGTTCATGGTTGACATATTGCTGAAGACTGGCTTGCAGAATTTTGAGCATTACTTTACTAGCATGTGAGATGAGTGCAACTGTGCAGTAGTTTGAGCATTTTGGGGGATTGCCTGTTTTGGGGACTGGAATGAAAACGGACCTTTTCTAGTCCAGTGGCCACTGCTGAGTTTTCCAAATTTGCTGGCATATCGAGTGCAACACTTTCACAGCATCATCTTTCAGGATTTGAAATAGCTCAACTGGAATTCCATCACCTCCGCTAGCTTTGTTCGAAGTGATGCTTTGGCATTGTCTTTCTTTGGGATTGGAATGTAAACTGACCTTTTCCAGTCCAGTGGCCACTGCTGAGTTTTCCAAATTTGCTGGCATACCGAGTGCAACACTTTCACAGCATCATCTTTCAGGATTTGAAATAGCTCAACTGAAATTCCATCACCTCCACTAGCTTTGTTCATAGTGATGCTTTCTAAGGCCCACTTGACTTCACATTCCAAGATGTCTGGCTCTAGGTGAGTGATTACACCATCGTGATTATCTGGGTCATGAAGATCTTTTTTGTACAGTTCTTCTATATATTCTTACCACCTCTTCATAATATCTCCTGCTTCTGTTAGGTCCATACCATTTCTGTCCTTTATCAAGACCATCTTTGCATGAAATGTTCCCTTGGTATCTCCAATTTTCTTGAAGAGATCTCTAGTCTTTCCTATTCTGTTGTTTTCCTCTGTTTCTTTGCATTGATTGCTGAGGAAGGCTTTCTTATCTCTTCTTGCTATTCTTTGGAACTCTGCATTCAGATGCTTATATCTTTCCTTTTCTCCTTTACTTTTTGCTTCTCTTATTTTCACAGCTATTTGTAAGGCTTCCCTAGACAGCCATTTTGCTTTTTTGCATTTCTTTTCAATGGGGATGGTCTTGATCCCTGTGTAATGTACAATGTCATGAACCTCCATCCAAAGTTCATCAGGACCTCTATCTATCAGATCTAGTCCCTTAAATCTATTTCTCACTTCCACTGTATAATCATAAGGGATTTGATTTAGGTCATACCTGAATGGTCTAGTGGTTTTCCCTACTTTCTTAAATTTAAGTCTGAATTTGGCAATAAGGTGTTCATGATCTGAGCCACAGTCAGCTCCCGGTCTTGTTTTTGCAGACTGTATAGAGCTTCTCCTGGAGAAGGCAATGGCACCCCACTCCAGTACTCTTGCCTGGAAAATCCCATGGACGGAGGAGCCTGGTAGGCTGCAGTCCATGGGTTGCTGGAAGTCGGACATGACTTAGCAACTTCACTTTCACTTTTCCCTTTCATGCATTGGAGAAGGAAATGGCAATCCACTCCAGCGTTCTTGCCTGGAGAATCCCAGGGATGGCGGAGCCTGGTGGGCTGCCGTCTATGGGGCCGCACAGAGTCGGACACGGCTGAAGCAACGTAGCAGCTGCAGCAGCAGCATAGAGCTTCTCCATCTTTGACTGCAAAGAATATAATCAATCTGATTTCAGAGTTGACCATCTGGTGATGTCCATGTGGAGAGTCTTCTCTTGTGTTGTTGGAAGAAGGTGTTTGATAGGACCTGTGTGTTCTCTTGGCAAAACTATGAGACATTGCCCTGCTTCATTCTGTATTTCAAGGCCAAATTTGCCTGTTACCCCAGGTGTTTCTTGACTTCCTACTTTCCCATTCCAGTCCCCTATAAAGAAAAGGACATCTTTTGGGGATATTAGTTCTAAAAGGTCTGGTAGGTCTTCATAGAACCGTTCAACTTCAGCTTCTTCAGCGTTACTGGTTGGGGCATAAGCTTGGATTACTGTGATATTGAATGCTTTGCCTTGGAAACGAACAGAGATCATTCTGTTGTATTTGAGATTGCATCCAAGTACTGCATTTCAGACTCTTTTGTTGACCATGATGGCTACTCCATTTCTTCTGAGGGATTCCTACCCACAGTAGTAGATATAATGGTCATCTGAGTTAAATTCACCCATTCTAGTCCATTTTAGTTCGCTGATTCCTAGAATGTCGATGTTCACTCTTGCCATTTCCTGTTTGACCACTTCCAATTTGCTTTGATTCATGGACCTAACATTCCAGGTTCCTATGCAATATTGCTCTTTATAGCATTGGACCTTGCTTCTATCACCAGTCACATCCACAGCTGGGTATTGTTTTTGCTTTGGCTGTATCCCTTCATTCTTTCCGGAGTTATTTCTCCACAGATCTCTAGTAGCATATTGGGCACCTACCGACTTGAGGAGTTCCTCTTTCAGTATCCTATCATTTTGCCTTTTCATACTGTTCATTGGGTTCTCAAGGCAAAAATACTGCAGTGGTTTGCCATTCCCCTTTCCAGTGGACTACATTCTATCAGACCTTTCCACTATGACCCACCCATCTTGGGTGGCCCCACATGGCATGGCTTAGTTTCATTGAGTTAGATAAGGCTGTGGTCCATGTGATTAGATTGACTAGTTTTCTGTGATTATGGTTTCATTGTGTCTGCCCTCTGATGCCCTCTCACAACACCTACAGTCTTGCCAACATCCACTGGATCATGGAAAAAGAAAAAGAATTCCAGAAAAACATCTATTTCTGCTTTATTGACTATGCCAAAACCTTTGACTGTGTGGATCACAATAAACTGTGGAAAATTCTGAAAGAGATGGGAATACCAGACCACCTGCCCTGCCTCTTGAGAAATCTGTATGCAGGTCAGGAAGCAACAGTTAGAACTGGACATGGAACAACAGACTTGTTCCAAATAGGAAAAGGAGTACATCAAGGCTGTATATTGTCACCCTGCTTATTTAACGTATATGCAGAATACATCATGAGAAAAGCTGGGCTGGAAGAAGCACAAGCTGGAATCAAAATTGCCGGGAGAAATATCAATAACCTCAGATATGCAGATGACACCACCCTTATGGCAGAAAGTGAGAAACTAAAAAGCCTCTTGATGAAAGTGAAAGAGGACAGTGAAAAAGTTGATTTAAAGCTCAACATTCAGAAAACGAAGATCATGGCATCCGGTCCCATCACTTCATGGCGAATAGATGGGGAAACAGTGGAAACAGTGTCAGACTTTATTTTTGGGGGCTCCAAAATCACTGTAGGTTGTGATTGCAGCCATGAAATTAAAAGATGCTTACTCCTTGGAGAAAAGTTATGACCAACCTAGATAGCATATTCAAAAGCAGAGACATTACTTTGCCAACAAAGGTCTGTCTAGTCAGGCTATGGTTTTTCCAGTGGTCATGTATGGATGTGAGAGTTGGACTGTGAAGAAAGCTGAGCACCAAATAATTGATACTTTTGACCTGTGGTGTTGGAGAAGACTCTTGAGAGTCACTTGGACTGCAAGGAGATCCAACCAGTTCATTCTAAAGGAGATCAATCCTGGGTGTTTTTTGGAAGGACTGATGCTAAAGCTGAAACTCCAATATTTTGGCCACCTCATGCGAAGTATTGACTCATTGGAAATGACTCTGATGCTGGGAGGGATTGGGGGCAGGAGGAGAAGGGGACAAGACGAGATGGCTGGATGGCATCACCGACTCGATGGACATGAGTTTGTGTGAACTCCGGGAGTTGGTAATGGACAGGGAGTCCTGGGGTGCTGCAATTCATGGGGTTTTAAAGAGTTGGACATGACTGAGCGACTGAACTGAACTGATTCAAATAAGGAAAATATCCATTGAAATAAACACGTTGTAGTCTCACAGTTTATATGGTATGATGATGATTTTTAAAGAAAATTTTACTTGTAAACTCCAAAGCATAAAGTGTTTTATATTTCATTAAAGGAAATAAAAAAGAAAAAAATAATTTAATCTAAATAGTTTTGTTTTTATTTTTTGGTAAAATGAACACTTCTATAGGGAATATAATTCTAAAAATAATTATTTTTCTAATCTCCAGAAAAATGCTTACACAACATTTTTCTGGAGATTAGAATGCCTTCTTATTATAATTCTCAAATATAAAGTTTCTAAGTAAGGTGCCATGACAGAATGATAGCTAATTCTTTAAGTTCCCATACCTAGTGAAAAACTAGGAGAAAACTGGCATGGACACCTGCTTCAGGTAAAGATATCACATGGGGAGGAATTCCTGGTTTGGCTATGCATGAAAGCAACCCTTTTCAATATAAATTTCTAGCTCCGAACTCAAGTCTATCAAAACTACTGGTACACACTTCAGAAGCCATAATTTAAAAACTTTTTTTGGTGATTATGGCGCTCAGGTAGGTTTGAGAGCTGTTCACACACATCACAGAAAACAGAGCAGGAAACCAGAATAGTAGACAAACCAAATCAAGCTTTGGAATGAGAATTAGAAAGCAGCAGAGAAGTGAGTCAGATCTGGGAGGGCTCTATGTCTGACAGTTAAGAGAGAAATTAAGTCACAGACTCAAAGAGGACAGTGTTTTAGCATCAAGAAGACAGTCAATGGGATGTGTGGGCCCCTAGGCTGTTGAAAGAGGGAGCAGCGCTGCCAATATAAGATCTATTATCTCATGTTCTTAATCCAGAGACAATATTATTTTAAAGAAAATCTTTGACCTTAATTTTTCTCCAGAAAAAACACTGTCACATTAATCAGACCCATAAATTTTAGGGCTTTGTATTTCAGAAACACAATTAAAATTTGGGCATTACAATTTATGACTGAAGAATGAGAGTAAAGTTATGAAGTGTTAAGCAAATGAAGGAAATGTAAGTGGTTAACTGAGTTAACTTGAAAAATTAACTTGAAAGAAAGAGACTTCAGAAATGAGGCACTCAACAAAAATTAAGCTAACTAGTTTTCCCATTCTGTAAATGAAATAAATCATTACTTCCCCATTAATGAAAGGTGTACACCCTCTAAAAAACTGAGATCAGACAGTTTCATAGTTAAGATCTCAGTTGTAGGATTTAGGCTTGTGTTTCATCACTTAGCTCTGTGGTCATGAGCATGTCGTCAGTCTTGATGAGCCTCAATGTCCTCATATGTAAAATTAGATGATAGGTGATAATAACAGTAACTTTTTCAAGTGATCACTATGATTATGTGAAATAATGTGTTATTTTACTAAATTACTTAGTACTGATCCTTATTACGAATTCAGCATCTCAGTGAGCCAGTGCATTTGGTTACCTGATTTCATGAATATATTAATTCAAAGTTTCCCTTTTATATAGTAGTGAGGAAAGGGCCTCACATGTTAAAATTTGTGACTTTCCATAGGATCCCAGGATGACAGAGTTGGAATTGATTTTCAAGATTTTAGTCAAATTCCTTAAGTTTACAGGAGAAATTTAGAGATCAAATGGGTGTGAGCTACATCTTTCTGCTGATGCCTAGAAATTGCTTAACTGAATTTTCTCTTACAGTTTTTTTTTATTTTTATTTTTTGATGAAACTTAAGGTGATGCCTCCCTGGTGGCTTAGATGGTAAAGAATCCGCCTGCAATGTGGAAGACCTGGGTTCTGTCCCTGGGTTGGGAAGATCCCCTGGAGGAGGGCATGGCAACCCACTCCAGTATTCTTGTCTGGAGAATCCCCATGGACAGAGGAGCCTGGTGGGCTACAGTCCATAGGATTGCACAGAGTCGAACACAACAAGAGACTTAGCACAGCACACAAGTAATACATATTCATTGTAAACAAATCAGACAGTACTGTTTGTGGCCCCTCCAAGCCCACTCATCTCCCCAGAAGTAACTCCTAGATATGTGTGTCCTCTCAGACCTTTTTAATGGGACTACAAATCACTTCCTACATGGAAGTCAGGCCTTCAGCAACATACAGAACCCTCAGAAATTGGTTTCAAGGCTTTCAGGACTGGTCTCCAAATTTCCTGATTCTCAGCCTAGTGCTTTTTCACCACACCATGATTCTTCATGTCCTTGTAGATCATGTCGTCTTGTTCCAAATGTTCTTCAGTTATTTTCTGTAACATCAATCACTTTTCTCTACTATGCTCTGGTCTCTGATTGATTCCTTCTTATAAAACATACCACTCTAGAATATTAGCAAGGTCTTTGGCAGTAGGAGCTATAACAGGTATTGAAAACTGACTTAACTTTAATAATCAAAAAATGTTCTATTAATAATTGTAAAACCACAAGTAACTCATCTTCTCTGATATAGTTTGTTCATGATAAAAATGAATAATAGGGAATCATTATTCTTATTACTTACTTATTCTTTTATTGTGACAACAAAATAAACATTGTTTCATAAAACAAAAAAAAATATTTAATCAATATAGCATTTCAGGATGGACTTTTCTTGAAGCGTTCATTGTCTGACATTATCATTAGTCCCATAGCATGACCTAGAAAAAATTTTCTACAAGTTGCTCTTAAGTTACAGATAAACATACCTACACAGATTCTTCTCAAAACCAGCAGCTTTGTTTCTGCTTTTACTGTTGTTATTCCAAAGCAACTGTACTAGTCTCAAACTCCAAATTGATTTCTCCTTATCTCCAAAAATTCAAAATGTTGTAGCACCTGAGTACTAAGTTCTCAGATCTCTTCTCTTATCTCAATCATTCCCCTAGTGATGTCACCCAGTCTCACCACTATAAACACCATATACATTCTGATGGCTTTGTATCTCCAGTCTCAACTTTCCAACAAACTCCAGATTCAATTGTTGCAACTGCCTATTTGACACCATTACTTCAACATCTAATTGGCTTCTCTATTCCATACTTCCACATGTCTAAAATTCAACTGAGAGTTTTACTTCTTCTTTTCCAAATTGGAAAAGAAGAAGTAAAACTCTCACTATTTGCAGATGACACGATCCTCTACATAGAAAACCCTAAAGACTCCACCAGAAAATTACTAGAACTAATCAATGATTATAGTGAAGTTGCAGGATATAAAATCAACACACAGAAATCCCTTGGATTCCTATACATTAATAATGAGAAAACAGAAAGAGAAATTAAGGAAACAATTCCATTCACCATTGCAACGGAAAGAATAAAATACTTAGGAATATATCTACCTAAAGAAAATAAAGACCTATATATAGAAAACTATAAAACACTGGTGAAAGAAATCAAAGAGGACACTAATAGATGGAGAAATATACCATGTTCATGGATTGGAAGAATCAATATAGTGAAAATGAGTATACTACCCAAAGCAATTTATAGATTTAATGCAATCCCTATCAAGCTACCAACGGTATTCTTCACAAAGCTAGAACAAATAATTTCACAATTTGTATGGAAATACAAAAAACCTCGAATAGCCAAAGCTATCTTGAGAAAGAAGAATGGAACTGGAGGAATCAACCTACCTGACTTCAGGCTCTAATAAAAAGCCTCAGTTATCAAGACAGTATGGTACTGGCACAAAGACAGAAATATTGATCAATGAAACAAAATAGAAAGCCCAGAGATAAATCCATGCACATATGGACACCTTATTTTTCACAAAGGGGGCAAGAATATACAATGGATTAAAGACAATATCTTTAACAAGTGGTGCTGGGAAAACTGGTCAACCACTTGTAAAAGAATAAAACTAGAACACTTTCTAACACCATACACAAAAATAAATTCAAAATGGATTAAAGATCTAAACGTAAGAGCAGAAACTATAAAACTCCTAGAGGAGAACACAGGCAAAACACTCTCCGACATACATCACAGCAGGATCCTCTATGACCCACCTCCCAGAATATTGGAAATAAAAGCAAAAATAAACAAATGGGACCTAATTAAACTTAAAAGCTTCTGCACATCAAAGGAAACTATTAGCAAGGTGAAAAGACAGCCTTCAGAATGGGAGAAAATAATAGCAAATGAAGCAACTGACAAACAACTAATCTCAAAAATATACAAGCAACTCCTACAGCTCAATTCCAGAAAAATAAACGACCCAATCAAAAAATGGGCCAAAGAACTAAATAGACATTTCTCCAAAGAAGACATACAGATGGCTAACAAACACATGAAAAGATGCTCAACATCACTCATTATCAGAGAAATGCAAATCAAAACCACTATGAGGTACCATTTCACACAGTCAGAATGGCTGCGATCCAAAGTCTACAAGCAATAAATGCTGGAGAGGGTGTGGAGAAAAGGGAACCCTCTTACACTGTTGGTGGGAATGCAAACTAGTACAGCCACTATGGAGAACAGTGTGGAGATTCCTTTAAAAACTGGGAATAGAACTGCCTTATGATCCAGCAATCTCACTGCTGGGCATACACACTGAGGAAACCAGAAGGGAAAGAGACACGTGTACCCCAATGTTCATCGCAGCACTGTTTATAATAGCCAGGACATGGAAGCAACCTAGATGCCCATCAGCAGAGGAATGGATAAGAAAGCTGTGGTACATATACACAATGGAGTATTACTCAGCCATTAAAAAGAATACATTTGAATCAGTTCTAATGAGGTGGATGAAACTGGAACCTATTATACAGAGTGAAGTAAGCCAGAAAGAAAAACACCAATACAGTATACTAACGCATATATATGGAATTTAGAAAGATGGTAACAATAACCCTGTATACGAGACAGCAAAAGAGACACTGATGTATAGATCAGTCTTGCGGACTTTGTGGGAGAGGGAGAGGGTGGGGAGATTTGGGAGAATGTCATTGAAACATGTATAATATCATGTATGAAACGAGTCGCCAGTCCAGGTTCGATGCACGATACTGGATGCTTGGGGCTGGTGCACTGGGACGACCCAGAGGGATGGTATGGGGAGGGAGGAGGGAGGAGGGTTCAGGATGGGGAACACAGGTATACCTGTGGCGGATTCATTTCGATATTTGGCAAAACTAATACAATATTGTAAAGTTAAAAGAAAAAAAAAAAGAAATCCAGAAAAAAAATAAAATAAAATTCAACTGACCCACTCATTTCTCAGTGTTCTCCATAATTGTATTCTTCTGGTTGCTCAAGTTTTAAACAAACTTTGGAATCACTTTTGACTCTCTCTTCTCAAGATCCCACATATCCAGTTGGCTCTATCTTCAAAATGTACCCAGAATCTAAACACTTCCCTCCAACTTCATTACTAATACCCTGGTCTATGCCACAATCATGTCTGACCTGGATTGTTGCAGTGTTTCATTTATCTTCTCTTTCCCTGCTCCCACCTCAAATCTGTCCTCAAATATTTAAAGAGGTTCAGAATCTAGACCCTCGCTACCTTCCAGTCTATCTTCCAACCAATTGTCCCTGAATTCCAGGCAGGTTGACTCTAGCTCTGTGCTTTCCACTCTTCTCTTAAAGGGGTGGTACAATACAAAGCTTAGAGGATTCAGAGCTGGAAGGCGTTAAAGGATTTAGGGTGTGGATAGTACCTCTGCCACATACCAGCTGTGTACACACAAACCATTGAATCCCTCTTAGTTGAAAATTACTTTAAAAATTACAAATAGCAATAGTATTTTTTCTGTTGAGAGTGTTAGCCATTCAGTCATGTCCGACTCTTTGTCACCCCATGGACTGTAGCCCACAAGGCTCCTATGTCCATGGAATTCTCCAGCCAAGAATACTGGAGTGGGTTGCCTTTTCCTTCTCCAGGGGATCATCCCAAGCCAGGGATTGAACACTGCTCTCCCACACTGCAGGGAGACACTTTACCCTGAGCTAACAGAGAAGCCCTTACTTTTTCTATTAGGTTGCCATAAAATCAGATTAGATACAATGGTGTTTAAAACATTAACTGCTATAGAAATACTTAGTATTCTTAAAATCGAATCCTTCCTATCTACTTATAACTCAGGCTCACCTCTTTACTTCTAAGTCCTTTCAAGGCAAACAACTAAACATCACAGTAATCCAAGTCTATGTCCCAACAATTAGTGCCAAAAAATATGAATTTGAAAAGTTCTATGAAGACCAATGAGACCTGCTAGAACTACCACCAAAAAAGATGTCCTTTTTATCATAGGGACTGAAATGCAAAAGTAGGAAGTCAAGAGATACCTGGAGTAACAGGTAAGTTTGTCCATGGAGTACAAAATGAAGCATGGCAAAAGCTTCATCTTGGTCTGCGAAGTCAAATGGGCCTTAGGAAGCATTACTATGAACAAAGTTAGTGGAGGAAATGGAATTCCAGTTGAGCTATTTCAAATCCTAAGAGATGATTCTAGTTAAAGTGCTGCAATCAATATGCCAGTAAATTTGCAAAACAGGGCAGTGGCCACAAGACTGGAAAAGATCAGTTTTCATTAAAATCCCAAAGAAATGCAGTGCCAGTTTTTTAAGGAATCTCCACACTGTTCTCCATAGTGGCTGTACTAGTTTGCATTCCCACCAACAGTGTAAGAGAGTTCCCTTTTCTCCACATCCTCTCCAGCATTTATTGCTTGTAGACTTTTGGATTGCAGCCATTGTGACTGGTGTGAAATGGTACCTCATTGTGGTTTTGATTTGCATTTCTCTGATAATGAGTGACGTTGAGCATCTTTTCATGTGTTTGTTAGCCATCTGTATGTCTTCTTTGGAGAAATGTCTATTTAGTTCTTTGGCCCATTTTTTGATTGGGTCGTTTATTTTTCTGGAATTGAGCTGCAGGAGTTGCTTGTATATTTTTTGAGGGATGGTATGGGGAGGGAGGTGGGAGGGGGGTTCAGGATGGGGAACACGTGTACACCCATGGTGGATTCATGTTGATGTATGGCAAAACCAATACAACATTGTAAAGTAAAATAAAAATAATAATAATAATTAAAAAAAAAAAGAAAGAAATGCAGTGCCAAAGAATGTTCTAACTACCACATAAGTGACTCATTCACATGCTGGCAAGGTAATGCTCAAAATCCTTCAAGCTAGGCTTCAACAATATGTGAACTGAGAACTTTCAAATGTGCAGAAGACAGAGGAACCAGAGATCAAACTGCCAGAAAAACATCTACTTCTGCCTCATTGACTACGTGAAAGTCTTTGATTCTGTGTGAATCACAACAAACTGTGGAAAATCCTTAAAGAGATGTGAATACTAGACCACCTTCAGTTCGTTCAGTTCAGTCGCTCAGTCATGTCCGACTCTTTGCAACCCCATGAATCGCAGCATGCCAGGACTCCCTGTGCATCACCAACTCCCGGAGTTTACCCAAATGCATGTCCATCAAGTCGGTGATGCCATCCAGCCATCTCATCCTCTGTCATCCCCTTCTCCTCCTGCCGCCAATCCCTCCCAGCATCAGAGTCTTTTCCAATGAGTCAACTCTTCACATGAGGTGGCCAAAGTATTGGAGTTTCAGCTTCAGCATCAGTCATTCCAATGAACACCCAGAACTGATCTCCTTTAGGATGGACAGTTGTATCTCCTTACAGTCCAAGGGACTCTCAAGAGTCTTCAACACCACAGTTCAAAAGCATCAATTTTTTGGCACTCAGCTTCCTTCACAGTCCAACTCTCACATCCATACATGACCACTGGAAAAACCATAGCCTTGACTAGACGGACCTTTGTTGGCAAAGTGATGTCTCTGCTTTTGAATATGCTAGCTAGGTTGGTCATAACTTTCCTCCCAAGGAGTAAGCGTCTTTTAATTTCATGGCTGCAGTTACCATCTGCAGTGATTTTGGAGCCCCAAAAAATAGTCTGACACTGTTTACACTGTTTCCCCATCTATTTGCCATGAAGTGATGGGACCAGATGCCATGATCTTAGTTTTCTGAATGTTGAGCTTTAAACCACCTTTTTCACTCTCCTCTTTCACTTTCATCAAGAGGCTTTTTAGTTCCTCTTCAACTTTCTGCCATAAGGGTGGTGTCATCTGCGAATCTGAGGTTATTGATATTTTTCCTGGCAATCTTGATTCTAGCTTGTGCTTCTTCCAGCCCACCTTACCTGCTGCCTGAGAAACCTGTATGCAAGTCAAGAAGCAACAGTTAAAATCAGACATGGAACGATGGAATGGGTTAAAATTGGGAAAGGAGTTCATCAAGGCTGTTTATTGTCACCTTGCTGATTTAACTTATTTGCAGAGTATCATGCAAAATGTCGGGCTGGATGAAGAACAATCAAGATTGCTGGGAGAAACATCAATAACCTCAGATATGCAGATGACACTATCCTAATGGCATAAAGCGAAGAGGAACTAAGGAACCTCTTGAAGAAGGTGAAAGAAGAGATTGAAAAAGCTGGCTTAAAACTCAACATTCAAAAAACTAAGATCATGGCATCTGGTCTAATCACTTCAAGCAAATAGATGGGGAAAAAATAGAAACAGTAACAGATTTTATTTTGGGGGGCTCCAAAATCACTGCAGGCAGTGACTGTAGCCATGAATTAATAATACTTGTTCCTTGAAAGGAAAGCTATGAAAAACCTAGACAGTGTATTAAAAAGCACAGACATCACTTTGCCAACAAAGGTCCATCTAGTCAAATTTATGGTTTTTCCAGTAGTCATGTACAGATGTGAGAGTTGGACCATACAAAAGGCTGAACACTGAAGAACTGATGCTTCTGAACTGTGATGTTGGAGAATACTCTTTGGAGTCCCTTGGCCAGTAAGGAGATCTAACCAGTCAATCCTGAAGATTGTTTGGAAGACCTGATGCTGAAGTTGAAGCTCCAGTACTTTGGCCACCTGATGAGAAGAGCTGACTCATTGGGAAAGACCCTGATGCTGGGAAAGATTGAGGGAAGGAGGAGAAGGGGGCAACAGAGGATGAGATGATTGGATGGCATCACCGACTCAATGGACACTAGTTTGAGCAAACTCTGGGAGATAGTGAAGGACAGGAAAACCTAGCGTGCTGCCACTAATGGGGTCGAAAAGAGTCAAGGATAGGGAATACTGGTGAGCTTCCATTCGTGGGGTCATAAAGAGTCAGACACTATTGACGGACTGAATGAAAACAACAACCTCTTTCTAGTTCAAAGGCAAACTAGTAAAAAAAAAAAAATTTCTTCCTTTTCAAGTCCTATTGCACTATTTGTTTCAAAGATTTGTTATATTTTATATCAACATATATTTTTTGTCCTGAACAAGTATTTCAATAATTTAATTCTGTCTAACTTATCACAAGTTTATAGTTCCTTATGTGAAGTTGACCTTACTTCTGAATTTATTACAATCATATGCATACTTTTTCTACTATTCCCAGCCAGACTATTGTTTCTTTGTAGGACATGATGCTCTCTACAAAATACTTTTTAATGCCTCACATGTGCCACAGGTAAAAGGAAATTAATACATTTTTGTAGCTGATGTGGCTATTTGACAGAATAAACAGAATCACTTTAACAACTCATGATGAACAAAACTCATGCTTCCCATATTGAAAGAAATATCTTTTATGATCCTCTAATGGAAATGGCATTATGGCTTGAGATTAAAAATAGATTAAGCTGTGGCATAATGGTCTTTTAATAAAAATGTAACTCTAAACTCTGATCACAGGCATAATCTCCATAAGGAGAAACAGTTACTAAATTGTATATTTATAATTTTTAAATTTTTTTGAGGCCACTGTGTCAAGAACCCAAACTCAAATAGTTTCAAGAAAAATAAACAAGCTGTCAGAATCTCTTCAGCCTATTTTGTTTCACATGTTTTAGTTGCAAACAATTACTGGAATAAATTCTTACTGATGCAGAAGATCTAAAACAGATTTAAAGAAAACTCAAATTTAGGAAATTAAATTTTGGAAACTATTTTGATTTCTTGGTGGAACAGTTCCATAGATATGACACTGAACAACAACAACAAAAAAAACACGACAAAATAGAGAAATGAAGAAGCTGACAAGGAGCACCTGAGTCTACCGTCCTATGAAATTATTATACTGAGATACAGGCCTAATTTGAAAAGTAACTTACAATTTTTAAAAACTGGCTTCTCACAGTTATTCTTCCATAAATAATCCTGAACTGCAATAATTAATCCAACACTAATTAAATATAATCTTATTTTCTTTCTTATAATTTAATTTCCTACTTTTGATTTAAATTGGCTGGATAGTGAAGTTGCAGGATATAAAATCAACACACAGAAATCCCTTGCATTCCTATACACTAATAATGAGAAAACAGAAAGAGAAATTAAGGAAACAATTCCATTCACCATTGCAACGGAAAGAATAAAATACTTAGGAATATATCTACCTAAAGAAACTAAAGACCTATATATAGAAAACTATAAAACACTGGTGAAAGAAATCAAAGAGGACACTAATAGATGGAGAAATATACCATGTTCATGGATTGGAAGAATCAATATAGTGAAAATGAGTATACTACCCAAAGCAATTTATAGATTCAATGCAATCCCTAACAAGCTACCAACAGTATTCTTCACAGAGCTAGAACAAATAATTTCACAATTTGTATGGAAATACAAAAAACGTCAAATAGCCAAAGCAATCTTGAGAAACAACAATGGAACTGGAGGAATCAACCTGCCTGACTTCAGGCTCTACTGCAAAAGCACAGTCATCAAGACAGTATGGTACTGGCACAAAGACAGAAATATAGATCAATGAAACAAAATAGAAAGCCCAGAGATAAATCCATGCACATATGGACATCTTATCTTTGACAAAGGAGGAAAAAATATACAATGGATTAAAGACAATCTCTTTAACAAGTGGTGCTGGGAAAACTGGTCAACCACTTGTAAAAGAATGAAACTAGAACACTTTCTAACACCATACACAAAAATAAATTCAAAATAAGCGTAAGAGCAGAAACTATAAAACTCCTAGAGGAGAACATAGGCAAAACACTCTCCGACATACATCACAGCAGGATCCTCTATGACCCACTTCCCAGAATATTGGAAATAAAAGCAAAAATAAACAAATGGGACCTAATTAAACTTAAAAGCTTCTGCACAACAAAAGAAACTATTAGCAAGGTGAAAAGACAGCCTTCAGAATGGGAGAAAATAATAGCAAATGAAGCAATGGACAAACAACTAATCTCAAAAATATACAAGCAACTCCTACAGCTCAACTCCAGAAAAATAAATGACCCAATCAAAAAATGGGCCAAAGAACTAAATAGACATTTCTCCAAAGAAGACATACAGATGGCTAACAAACACATGAAAAGATGCTCAACATCACTCATTATCAGAGAAATGCAAATCAAAACCACTATGAGGTACCATTTCACGCCAGTCAGAATGGCTGCGATCCGAAAGTCTGCAAGCAACAAATGCTGGAGAGGGTGTAGAGAAAAGGGAATGCAAACTAGTACAGCCACTATGGAGAACAGTGTGGAGATTCCTTAAAAACTAGAAATAGAACTGCCTTATGATCCAGCAATCCCACTGCTGGGCATACACACTGAGGAAACCAGAATTGAAAGAGACACGTGTACCCCAATGTTCATCACAGCACTGTTTATAATAGGCAGGACATGGAAGCAACCTAAATGTCCATCAGCAGTTGAATGGATAAGAAAGCTGTGGTACATATACACAATGGAGTATTACTCAGCCATTAAAAAGAATACATTTGAATCAGTTCTAATGAGGTGGATGAAACTGGAGCTTATTATACAGAGTGAAGTAAGCCAGAAAGAAAAACACCAATACAGTATACTAATGCATATATATGGAATTTAGAAAGAAGATAATAATAACCCTGTATACGAGACAGCAAAAGAGACACTGGTGTATAGAACAGTCTTATGGACTCTGTGGGAGAGGGAGAGGGTGGGATGATTTGGGAGAATTGCATTGACACATGTATAACATCATATATGAAACGAGTCACCAGTCCAGGTTCAATGCACGATACTGGATGCTTGGGGCTGGTGCACTGGGATGACCCAGTGGGATGGTATGGGGAGGGAGGAGGGAGGAGGGTTCAGGATGGGGAACACATGTATACCTGTGGCGGATTCATTTTGATATGGCAAAACCAATACAATATTGTAAAGTTAAAAATAAAATTAAATATATATATATATATATATATATATATACATTAAAAAAATAAATTGGCTGGCTGTCCATGATAAATTCACCATGTATTCCGCATGCTGGATTTTGAAAAAATTCTATATTTCCTTATTTTTTCAATTGGAACAGCAATATAAGACAAACTGTTAAAAGCCCAGACTTTGGAGTCAAGCCACCTTCGTTCTAATCCTAGCCCTACTACTTGTTAGCTTTGTGACTAAGGAAAATTATGTAACCGCTTTGTGCCTCAGTTTTGTCAGTTAAATAAGTATTGTAATAGTGCCTATCTCATATGATTTTTAAGTATATTGGAGTTAATATTTTATTAGTATATTAAATAACCTAACGCAATGTGTTGTGTTTGCTGTTATTAATTTTAATTAACTATAGGGGTCAAGAAACATCTTCTTAAAGAAAGTACATAATATAGCTTGCAGGAAGGCTTGCAACTCTAGCGGCTGCAGCTACTCAACTTCGCTGTTGTAGTTTGAAAGCAGCCATAGACAAGACATAAAAGAACAGGCATGGCTTATGTTCTAATAAAACATTTTTTTTCTTAAACCTTTTATTTATCAAAACATGTCAGGAGTTTTCTGATTCCTAAACCATACTGTTTAGAAAACCTCTCCTATCTTAGGAATGGACTGTGGCATTATTACTCTAAAAATATAAGCATTCTATTGTTAGAATGTAACGTGGGTACCTGCCTTACTGGACACCTGCAGGATCTTATTGGTGAATGACCGAAGAATGAGTCATAAAAGCAACTGATGATGCTTTTACAAAACAGATTAGGAAGCATAACATTGGTTTTAATACATTTGGATACTCTCTTCAACTCCTAATCCTAAACATATCTAATATTTATCACTTATAATTATTCCATAACTCCTTCCAAGTTGTATTTGATGCTAATGTTAACCTCCTTTCATCTCTATTAAAGTAGGTGTGTGTGTGTGTGTGTTTAATAAAGTGAGAGAGAGGGTGCGCACAGAATGTGTCAGTGAACAGGAAGACAACAGGGAGAAGATGGCAATGTGTATATGACCCAGAAGCTAAGAACTAAATGAAATATGAAAAGTCACAATAAATAGAAGAATTTAGTACACCAAAGCCTTTGTGAAATGAGACATATAATACAGGACAGAAGGAAAGATTTAAATAATGAAAAAAAGTCTTTGTTTACCTATGTAGTTACCATTCCATGCTCTTTATTCTTTTGAATAGATTAAGAGCTTCTCTGTTGTCATTTGCTATCTACTTGAAAGACTTTTATTTTCATCCAGTTTTATTGAGGTACAATTGACACATAACACTGTATAAGTTTGAGGTGTGCAGTAAATGATCCGACTTACATGTATCAAATGTTTACCACAATATGAATATCCATCATCTCATATAGATAGAAAATTAAAGAAATAGAAAAAATATATTTTTCCTTGTGATGAGACCTTTTTATAGCTCTCTTCTGTTAACAATTTTCACATATAATATACAGCAATATTAATTACACTTACTTATTGTACATTGCATCCTAGTACTACTTATAACTTATAACTGGAAATTTCTAACATTTTTGGTCTTTTGTGTCTAGTTTATTTAAGTATACTATTTGTGGAAATCATCCATATTTTTGCATGTGGTTGTAAGGCATTTCTTCTCATCAATGTATGAATATATTACAATTTATCATTCTTCTTATAATGTCATTTGTTTTGTCTCTAGTTTGAAGTATCACAAATCATGCTTTTATGAAATGAACTTTATTGTATACACCTTTTGGTATATATACATGAGCATTTCTGTTGGACATATACCTAGGAGTAGTATTGCTGAGTTATGGGATATGTCTATGGGTCACCCTTAAGATATTGTTAAGCAGGTCCCAGTTCAGTTCAGTTCAGTCACTCTTTGTGACTCTATGGACTGCAGCACACCAGGCCTTCCTGGTCATCACCAACTCCCAGAGCTTGCTCAAACTCATGTCCATTGAGTTGGTGATGCCTCCAACCATCTCATCCTCTCTTGTCCCCTTGTCCTCCTGCCTTCAATCTTTCCCAGCATCAGGATCTTTTCAAATGAGTCAGTTCTTCACCTCAGGTGGCCAAAGTATTGGAGCTTCAGCTTCAACATCGTGGTTCGAATGAACAGCCAGGACTGACCTGCTTTAGGATGAACTGGTTGGATCTCCTTTGAGTCCAAAGGATTCTCAAGAATCTTTCCCAACACCACACTTCAAACACATCAATTCTTCAGCACTCAGCTTTCCTTATAGTCCAACTCTCACATCCATACCTGACTACTGGAAAAACCATAGCCTTGACTAGACATTACTTTGTTGGCAAAGTAACGTCTCTGCTTTTTAATATGTTGTCTAGGTTGGTCGTAACTTTCCTTCCAAGGAGTAAGCCTCTTAATTTCATGGCTGCAGTCACCATCTGTAGTGATTTTGGAGCCCCCAAAAATAAACTCAGCCACTGTTTCACTGTTTCCCCATCTATTTGCCATGAAGTGATGGGACAAGATGCCATGATCTTATTTTTCTGAATGTTGAGCTTTAAGTCAACTTTTTCACTCTCCTTTCACTTTCATCAAGAGGCTCTTTAGTGCTTCTTCACTTTCTGTCATAAGTGTGGTATCATCTGCATATTTGAGGTTATTGATTCTCCCAGAAATCTTGATTCCAGCTTGTGCTCCATCCAGCCCAGTGTTTCTCATGATGTACCCTGCGTATAAGTTAAATAAACAGGGTGACAATATACAGCCTTGACGTACTCCTTTTCATGTTTAGAACCAGTTGACTTCCTGGCCTGCATACAGATTTCTCAGGAGGCAGGTCAGGTGGTCTGGTATTCCCATCTCTTTCAGAATTTCCCACCTCTTTCAGAATTTCCCACAGTGTATTGTGATCCACACAGTCAAAGGCTTTGGCATAGTCAATAAAGCAGAAATAGATGTTTTTCTGGAACTCTCTTGCTTTTTCAATGATCCAATGATGTTGGCAATTTGATCTCTAGTTCCTCTACCTTTTCTAAAACCAGCTTGAACATCCAGAAGTTTATGGTTCACATATTGCTGAAGTTTGGCTTGGAGAATTTTGAGCATTGCTTTGCTAGTATGTGAGATGAGTGCAATTGTTGCGGTAGTTTGAGCATTCATTGGCATTGCCCTTCTTTGGGATTGGAATGAAAACTGAATTTTTCCAGTTCTGTGGTCACTGCTGAGTTTTCCATATTTTCTAGCACATTGAGTGCAGCACTTTCACAGCATCATCTTTCAGGATTTGAAATAGCTCAACTGGAATTCCATCACCTCCACTAGCTTTGTTCGTAGTGATGCATCCTAAGGCACACTTGACTTCACATTCCAAGATGTCTGGCTCTAGGTGAGTGATCACACCATCGTGATTATCTGGGACATGAAGATCTTTTTTGTACAGTTATTCTGTGTATTCTTGCCACCTCTTCTTAATATCTTCTACTTCTGTTCAGTTCAGTTCAGTTCAGTCGCTCAGTCGTGTCTGACTCTTTGCGACCCCATGAATCGCAGCAGGCCAGGCCTCCCTGTCCATCACCAACTCCCGGAGTTCACTCAGACTCACGTCCATTGAGTCAGTGATGCCATCCAGCCATCTCATCTTCTGTCATCCCCTTCTCCTCCTGCCCCCAATCCCTCCCAGCATCAGAGTCTTTTCCAATGAGTCAACTCTTCACATGAGGTGGCCAAAGTACTGGAGTTTCAGCTTTAGCATCATTCCTTCCAAAGAAATCCCAGGGCTGATCTCCTTCAGAATGGATTGGTTGGATCTCCTTGCAGTCCAAGGGACTCTCAAGAGTCTTCTCCAACACCACAGTTCAAAAGCATCAATTCTTTGGTGCTCAGCCTTCTTCACAGTCCAACTCTCACATCCATTAGGTCCATACAATTTCTGTCCTTTATTGAGCCCATCTTTGCCTGAAAAGTTCCGTTGGTATCTCTAATTTTCTTGAAGAGATCGCTAGTCTTTCCCATTCTGTTGTTTTCCTCTATTTCTTTGCATTGATCACTGAAGAAGGCTTTCTTATCTCTCCTTGCTATCCTTTGAAGCCCTTCATTCAAATGGGTATATCTTTCCTTTTCTCCTTTGCTTTTCACTTCTCTTGTTTTCACGGCTATTTGTAAGGCCTCCTCAGACAGCGATTTTGCCTTTTTGCATTTCTTTTTCTTGGTGATGGTCTTGATCCCTGTGTCCTGTACAATGTCACGAACCTCTGTCCATAATTCATCAGGTACTCTATCAGATCTAGTCCCTTAAATCTATTTCTCAGTTCTGATATATAATTGTAAGGGATTTTATTTAGGTCATACCTGAATGGTCTAGTGGTTTTCCAAAGTGAAATCAATTAATCACAATTAACCAGAGAGTGGATAATCAGTTCCCACTGTATGAGAATTTCAGTTGTTCCATATTGTCCTAGGATTGTTTTTTTCTTTTTAGTCATTCTAGTGAATGTGGTTTTATTTCACATTTTCTTAGCTACTAATGACATTGTATGTTTATATCTTCCCTTTTAATAACTTGTGTCTTTTATTTATTCCCCTTGCTCTGGTATACTAGCCAAGACCTCCAGTACAATTTGAATAGGAGTGATTATAGTGGGTATCCTTGACTCATTCCCAATGCTAGAGGAGAAGCATTCAACATTTCCCCATTGGGTATGATATTTGCTATAAATGTTGTGTGTGTGTGTACTCAGTCTCTCAGTCATGTCTGACTCTTTGCAACCCCACAGACTATAGACCACCAGACTCCTCTGTCCATGGAGTTTTCCAGGCAAGGATAGTGGGGCAGGTTGCCACTTCCTACTCCAGGGATCTTCCTGACTTAGGGATGGAACCTATGTTTCTTGTGTCTCCTATATTGGCAGGCAGATTCTTCACCACTGTGCCACTTGGAAAACCATAGATTTTTTGTAGGTAATATATATCAAATTATATTTATATAATTCGATGTTTTTAGGAAACTTAAATTTGCTAAGTTTTTGTCATGATTATTTTTTTCACCTATTGAAATGATCATATAATTTTTCTTCAATTCCTTTGAAATTTTTGTGTAAAATTTGTGGACTTTCTTTCCTTAAATATTTTGTAGAATTAAATGTACCTTTGACTGCCTTCATCCTATTACCCTTCCCCCTACACTTTGCCTCTGATAACCACAAATCTGCTCTCTTTCTATAAGGTTTTTTTTTTTTTTTTTTCTGGCTGTGTTGTTGTTATTGTTTTGTAACATTTTATCTTGTATTGGGGTATAGCTGATTAACAATGCTGTGATAGTTTCAGGTGAACAGCAAAGAGTCAGCCATATGTATATATGCATCAATTCTCCCCAATCCCACTCCCATCCAGGCTGCAACATAACATAGAGCAGAGTTCCTTATGCTACACAGTAGGTTTTTTTTGGCTATCCATTCTAAATTCAGCAGTATGTACACGTTCATCCCAAATTCACTAACTGTACATTTGTTTGTTTTTGAAGTATAAGGTATAACTTACCTACAATATTATTTTCATTCCTGGTATACAACACAGTGATTGCTATATGTTTCAAATTAATCACTAAATAAGTCTGCTTACAAGTTATCACTATACAAAGATATTATGTAGTTATTGAATATAGATCTCACACTGTACATTTCATATCCATGACTCATTTATTTTGTAAATGGAAGTGTGTACCTCTTAATTTCCCTAACCTATTTGTTTCCTCCCCTCACACCTACTTCCCTCTGGCAATCACCTGTTTGTTCTCTGTATCTATAACCATACTTCTATCTTACTGTTTGTTCATTGTTTTGTTTTTTTAGATTCCACATATAAGTGAAATCGTACATCATTTGTCTGTCATTATCTGACACTTCACTTAGCATAATGCCTTCAAGGTTCATCCTTGTCACAAATGGCAAGATTTCACTCCGTTTTATGGCTAACATTCCATTGTATGTGAAGGACTTCTTTTAACATTTCTTGTATGGTCAGTTGGATAAGGATGAATTCTTTCAGCTTTTGTAGGTTTGAAAAAGCATTTCACCTTCATTTCTTGACAGATATTTTTACTAGGTAAAGAATTCAATACTAATTACACTGCTTTCTTTTCAGTATTTTGAAGATGTTTTTCTACTGTCTAGTAGTTTATGTAGCTTAAAATAAGAGGTCTGCTATCATTCTTATCTTTGTTCCTCATATATATATATATATATATATATATATATATATATACAGTTGACCCTTTGACAGCACAGGTTTGAACTGTCAAGGTCCACTCAAGCATAGATTTTTTTTTCAATAAACACTGTACTTGTATTTTTATTTTATAGATCTTTAACTAAGTGTGGGGGAAAGTTTCCGTTCAATATATGGAATCCCAAAAAACTAGGATCTGAGTCCTGATTCTATCCAAAGATTCACCTTTCTTCCCTTGGGTGATTTATTTGTCAAACAATTCCTTTGTTTTTGAGGCAGAGATAGAATACTCAGATGTTCAACTATTTGGGGTCAGTGCCCCACCCTCAAGTTGTTCAAGGATCAACTGTGATTCTTTTGTATGTTCCTCTATCATGTGTTTTTTCCTCCAGCTTCTTTCATATTTTCTCTCTACAACTTGATTTAAGAAGTATTGTATGACATAGTACAATTTTCATCACACTTCTTATACTTGGGATTTATGGAAATTATTGCATTTACACATTTACTGTTTTAGTCAGATTTAGAACTTTTCAGCTGGTATTTCTTCCAATAGTTTTCTAGGCTTTGTTCTCCCTCACCCCATCCTTATTTATCTCCTCTACTTCAGCAACTTCATATTTGCACATTAAGTCACTTAAAGTGGTTCCACAGCTCACTGACACTTTATTGCACTTAAAATTTTTTTTCCTTTGTGTTCCATTTTCCATATTTTCTTCAACTGTGTTCAAGTTAACTAATCTTTCTCCTGCAATGTATAATCCATTAGCAATACCATTCAGTATACTTTAAATTTCATATATTAAATATGTGATGTCTAAAAGCTTGATTTGTATCTTTTTTATATTCTTCATGTCCACATAATACACTTAAAATTTTTTTTCTAGCTTATTGAACATAGGAGGTAACATTATACTAATTATTTCATTGTATTTTTTCTACTAGTTTCATCATCTATATAATTTCTGAGGCAGTGTTGATTGATTTTCCTTTCCATCATGAATTATATTTTTGTAGTCCTTTGCAACCCAAGTTGGATTTTTATTTACTTTTTTTTTTATAAAGGCAGTACAATATTACATAAAGTTTGGGGAAAGTGAAAAAGCAAAGTAATTAAAAAAACCCTCCACGCTAATATCTTTCATTTTTATATTTTCTCATCTACACTTTGTCTGCATCAATCTATATTTTACATGCTTTACATAAGAGAACTATTATTGTTATTGCCCACAAACATTCAGACATAACAAAGAGGTGAAGTATACATAAATTTAGCATTCTTTAAAAAAGCCTCTGAAGTTCTTACTAGTCTTTATTCACATGAATATCTCATTTTTACAGTTGTACTCAAAACATATAGTCAAACTAATATTTTCCTACTGTCATCTTGTATTATAAAAATATTTAATATCCCTCTATAATCTGTGTCATTAATTTTTTCTATTAAATATTTTAAGACTTGAGAAACTACAAGGTAAATTATGCTTATTTTATAAATAAAACAATTCAATTATATGAAAGAAAAAACCTATCATCTGTACAACCTACTCAAATTACATTTCCGCAGGCAACAAATATTAACAATCTGCTATATATTCTTCCATTTCTTTTTCTATTTTTCTCAATTTTTCATAAGTAAACAATATATAGACAAAATACATCATTTTTATTTTGTCTGGTGGCTCAGACAGTAAAGAATTTGTTTGCAATGCGGGAGACCTAGGTTCCATCCCTGGGTTAGGAAGAATCCATGGAAGAGGGATTCTAGCCTGGAGAGTTCATTGGACAGAAGAGCCTGGCAGGCTACATTCTATGGCGTCACAAAGAGTCGGACAAAACTGAGCAATTAACACTTTTACTTTCTAGTTTCTCTGAAACTTGCTTTTATTTTCCATTCATTAAATCATGAATATCTCTCTAGATGAATACATATATGCTTAACTAATTCTTTCCAATATCTTCATTTTATTTTTTCCTAAGGATATAACATATTCTAGTCAGCCATTTTCCTAATGTATGTATTACATTGTTTCCAACTTTTTTACCTCTCAACGCTGAAACACTGATTTGGTGCCAGAGGCAATGCTGATTAAATGTTAAATTGTTGGTGCTGGATATCTTTATATTCCTATAAATACTCTTGAGTTTTATTCTTGGAAGCAGTTAAATTACTTAGATCCTTTCTGATATTTTTTCAAGCTGTGTTAGGTAAGACTAGAGCAGTGTTTAGGCTTGAGCTATTCCGAATATTGTGGAAACTCTCCTAAATTCCTGATGCCCAGCAAATTATGAGGCTTTTCCATTCTGGTGGGTGAGAACAAAACAATCTTACCAACTTTGTGTGAGTTTCAAGGCCTTTTCCCTCTTATTCTTTTGGTTAGTTTTATTTCCTGAACTCAGTTCAGTTCAGTCATGTCCAACTCTTTGTGACCGTATGGATTGCAGCACAAAGGCATCCCTGTCCATCACCAGCTCTCGGAATTGCTCAAACTCTCATCCATAGAGTTAGTGATGCCATCCAACCATCTCATCCTCTGCCATCCCCTTCTCCTCCTGCCTTCAATCTTTTCCAGCATCAGGATCTTTTCCAATGAATAAGTTCTTTGCATTAGGTGGCCAAAGTATTGGAGTTTCAGCTTCAATATCCGTCCTTCCAATGAATATTCAGGACTGATCTCCTTTAGGATGGACTGGTTTGAACTCTTTGCAGTCCAAAGGACTCTCAAGAGTCTTCTCCAATACCATAGTTCAAAAGTATCAATTCTTCAGTGCTCAGCTTTCTTTATAGTCCAACATTCAGATCCAAACATGACTACTGGAAAAACTAGCTTTGACTAGATGGACCTTTGTCAGCAAAGTAATGTCTCTGCTTTACAACATGCTATCTAAGTTGGTCATAACTTTTCTTCCAAGGAGCAAGTGTCTTTTCATTTCGTGGCTGCAGTCACCATCTGCAGTGATTTTGGAGCCCCCCAAAATAAAGCGTGTCACTGTTTCCATTGTTTCCCCATCTATTTGCCATAAGTGATGGGACTGATGCCATGATCTTAGTTTTCTGAATGTTGTTTTTTTTTGTTTTGTTTTTTTTGTATTTTTTTAAAATTTTATTTTATTTTTAAACTTTACAAATTGTATTAGTTTTGCCAAGAGTCTCTTTAGTTCCTCCTCATTTTCTGCCATAAAGGTGGTATCATCTGCATGTCTAAGGTTATTGCTATTTCTCCCGGCAATCTTGATTCCACCTTGTGCTTCATCCAGCCTGGCATTTCATATGATGTACTCTGCATAGAAGTTAAATAAGCATGAATGACATGAATGATAATATACAGCCTTGATGTACTCCTTTTCCAATTTGTAACCAATCTGTTGTTCCATGTCTGGTTCTAACTGTTGTTTCTTGATCTCCATACAGATTTCTCAGGAGGCAGTTAAGGTGGTCTGATATTCTCATCTCTTGAAGAATTGTTCATAGTTTGTTGTAATCTACACAGTCAAAGGCTTTGGCATAATCAATAAAGCAGAAGTAGATGCTTCTCTGGAACTCTTGCTTTTTTGATAATCCAACGGATGTCTGCAATTTGATCTCTGCTTCCTCTGCCTTTTCTAAATCCAGCTTGAACATCTGGAAGTTCACAGTTCACATACTGTTGAAGCCTGGCTTGGAGAATTTTGAGCATTACTTTGTTGGCGTGTGAGATGAGTGCAATTGTGCAGTAGTTTGAACATTTTTTGGCATTGCCCTTCGTTGGGATTGGAATGAAAACTGACCTTTTCCAGTCCTGTGGTCACTTCTGAGTTTTCCAAATTTGCTGGCCTACTGACTGCTGCACTTTCACAGCATCATCTTTTAGGATTTGAAATAGCTCAACTGGAATTCCATCACCTCCACTAGCTTTATTCATAGTGATGCTTCCCAAGACCCATTTGACTTCACATTCCAGGATGTCTGGCTCTACGTGAGTGATCACACCATTGTGGCTACCTGGGTCATAAAGATCTTTTTTGTATAGTTCTTCTGTGTATTCTTACCATCTCTTCTTAATATCTTCTGCTTGTGTTAGGTCCATACCATTTCTGTCCTTTATTGTGCCCATCTTTGCATGAAATATTCCCTTGGTATCTCTAATTTTCTTGAAGAGATCTATAGCCTTCCTCATTTTATTGTTTTCCTCTTTTTCTTTGCACTGATAACTGAGGAAGACTTTCTTATCTCTCCTTGCTATTCTTTGGAACTCTGCATTCAAATGGGTATATCTTTCCTTTTCTCCTTTACCTTCTCTTCCACAATGTGAAAGACCTGCTTTGGATCCCTGGGTTGGGGAAGATCTCCTGGAGAAGGGAAAGGCTACCCAGTCCAGTATTCTGGTCTACAGAATTCCATGGATTAGAGTCCATGAGTTTTCAAAGAGTTGGACACGACTGAGCCATCTTCCCAACCTTGCCAATTAATTTCCTGAACTGCCCAAAAGGAAAGTCTTCTTAAATTTATACAGTAATCACTAGTCTGCTGAGCATATGTATTGGACACTGCTGGGAATTCGCTGCAGGTTTCCAAAGTTCTTTCTCTGGTACTTTGTCTTTCTTCTTTCTGGTACTTTGTCCCATAAAATCTACCTGTGTTGTATTCTAGACCCCCATCTCATTCTCTTCAACAGGGACACTTCTGGTCTCTGCCTGGATTCTCCAACCCCACTGTATAAATATTAAAGTGGAGCAGTCATATGGCTCACTCCATTGTCTCCTATTTCCCAACGGCCAATGTCGTTTCTTGCCTGATGCCCAATGTCTTGGGAACTATTATTCCTTATATTTTGTATAGATTTAGGTGCAATAATAATCTAGCTCCTGTTACTCTGCTTCTGGCTAGAATCAGAAGTTCACATAGCTTGAATTTATTAAGATTTTATTCAGTCTCATATCAAGAAATATGATCATTTGGATCAAATTTTCATTAAGTAGTGAAGACTCATTTAGAAAACCTTACTAAAAAACAGTTTAAAAATTATCATTTCATGGAAATCTGTAATGTAAGTCTATGAAGTGATGTCTGTGTATGTTCAGTTATATGTCATGTCCAACTCTTTGAGACCCCACGGACTGCAACACACCAGGCTTCCTACCTTCACTGTCTCCTGGAGTTTGCACAAATTCATGTCTATTAAGTTGCTGATGATATCGTACAGTCTCATTATCGGCCACCCTCTTCTCCTTTTGCCTTCAATCTTTCCCAGATCAGGATATTTTCCAGTAAGTAGATTCTTTGCATCAGGTGGCCAAAGTATTGGAGCTTTAGCTTCAGTATCAGTCATTCCAATGAATATTCAGTGTTGATTTCCTTTAAGATTGACTGGTTTGATCTTGCAGACCAAGGGACTCTCAAGAGTCTTCTTTAGCACAATTCAAAACCATCAATTCTTTGATGCTTAGCCTTTTTTTTTTTTTTTCATGGCCCAACTCTCATATCCATACATGACTACTGGAAAACCATAGTTTTGACTATACAGACTTGTGTCAGCAAAGTGATGTCTCTGCTTTTTATTACACTGTCTAGATTTTCCATAGCTTTCCTTCAAAGAAGGAAGTGTCTTTTAATTTCATGGCTGCAGTCACTATCCAAGTGATTTTGGAGACAAGAAAATAAAATTTATCACTGCTTCCACTTCATTTCAGTTCAGTCGCTCAGTCATGTCCGACTTTTTGTGACCCCATGAACTGCAGCATGCCAGGCCTCCCTGTCCATCACCAAATCCCGGAGTCCATTGAGTCGGTGATGCCATCCAACCACCCCATCCTTTGTCATCCCCTTCACCTCCTGCCCTCAATCTTTTCCAGCATCAGGGACTTTTCAAATGAGTCAGCTCTTCACATCAGGTGGCCAAAGTATTGGCATTTCGCTTCAGCATCAGTCCTTACAATGAGTATTCAGGAGTGATCTCCTTTAGGATGGACTGGTTGGATCTCCTTGCAGTCCAAGGGACTCTAAAGAGTCTTCTCCAACACCACAGTTCAAAAGCATCAATTCTTCAGCGCTCAGCCTTCTTCACAGTCCAACTCTCACATCCATACATGGCCACTGGAAAAACCATAGCCTTGACTAGACGGACTTTTGTTGGCAAAGTAATGTCTCTGCTTTTCAATATGCTGTCTAGGTTGGTCATAACTTTCCTCCCAAGGAGTAAGTGTCTTTTAATTTCATGGCTGCAGTCACCATCTGTAGTGATTTTGGAGCCCAGAAAAATAAAGTCAGCCATGGTTTCCACTGTTTCCCCATCTATTTGCCATGAAGTGATGGGACCGGATGCCATGATCTTAGTTTTCTGAATGTTGAGTTTAAAGCCAACTTTTTCACTCTCCTCTTTCACTTTCCTCAAGAGGCTCTTTAGTTCCTCTTCACTTTCTGCCATTAGAGTGGTATCATCTGCATATCTGAGGTTATTGATATTTCTTCCAGCAACACTTGATTCCAGCTTGTGATTCATTCATCCCAGCATTTCTTGTGATATACTCCACTTATACATTAAATAAAGCAACAAGACCTTCTAGAACTAAAAACAAAAAAGATGTCCTCTTCATCATGGGTGATTTGAATAAAAAATTAGGAAGTCAAGAGATACCTGGAGTTACAGACAAGTTTGGCCTTGGAGTACAAAATGAAGCAGGGCAAAGGCTAATAGAGTTTTGTCAAGAGAACACAGTGTTCATAGTAAACACCATTTTCTAACAACATAAAGAGATACTTCTACATATATAATCAAATTGAATATATTCTTTGGAGTTGAAGATGGAGAAGCTCTATATAGTCAGCAAAAACAAGACTAGGAGCTGATTGTGGCTCAGATCATCAACTCCTTATTGTAAAATTCAGACTTAAATTGAAGAAAGTAGGGAAAACCACTAGACCATTCAGGTATGACCTAAATCAAATTCCTTATGATTATACAGTGGAGATGATGAATAGATTAAAGAGAATAGATCTAATAGAATGTCTGAAGAACTATGGAGAGAGGTTCATAACAATGTATAGGAGGTGATGACCAAAACCATTCCCAAGAAAAAGAAATGCAAGAAGGCGAAATGGTTGTCTAAGGAGGCTTTACAAATGACTGAGGAAAGAAGAGAGGGAAAAATCAAATGAAGAAGGGAAAGATATACCCAACTGAATGCAGAGTTCCAGAGAATAGAAAGGACATAAGAAGGCCTTCTTCAATGAACAATGCAAGGAAGTAGAGAAAAACAATAGAATGGGAAAGACTAGAGATCACTTCAAGAAAGTTACAGATATCAAGGGAACATTTCATGCAAAGAAGGGCATGATAAAGGACAGAAACTGTAAGGACCTAATAGAAGAGATTAAGAAGAGGTGGCAAGAATATACAGAAAAAGGAAAGGAAAGTGAAGTCTCTCACTTGTGTCTGACTCTTTGTGACCCCATGGACTGTAACCTACCAGGCTCCCCTGCTCATGGGATTTTTCCAGGCAAGAGCACTGGAGTGCATTGCCATTTTCTTCTCCAAGGGATCTTCCCAACTCAGGGATCAAAGCTGGGTCTCCCGCATTGCAAGCACAGACGCTTTACCATCTGAGCCACCAGGGAAACAATAAGAAGAATATACAGAAGAACTATACAAAATGGTCTTAATGACCCAGATAACCACAATGGTATGGTCACTCACCTAGAGCCAGACATCCTGGAGTGTGAAGTCAACTGGGCCTTAGGAAGCATTACTAGGAACAAAGCTACTGGAGGTGATACAATTCCAGCTGAGCTATTTCAAATCTTCAAAGATGATGCTGTTCAAGTGCTGCACTCAATATGCCACAAATTTGATAACTCAGCAATGCCCAGAAGGAAATGGCTACTGTTTTAAAGATGTAATCTCCTAAAGTGAGATGGAAATTTTTCTTTTAGAAAAGTCTCTACAAGTGCCAAAGAATGCTCAAACTACGGGACAGTTGCACTCATTTTGCATGCTAGTAATATACTCAAGATCCTTCTAGCTATGCTTCAGCAGCACATGAACCAAGAACTTCCAGATGTACAAGCTAGGTTTTAAAAAGGCAGAGGAACCAGAGATCAAATTGAAAACATTCATTGGATCATACGGAAAGGAAGGGAATTCCAAAAAACATCTACTTCTGCTTCATTGCACAAAAGCCTTTGGCTATGTGGATCACAACAAACTGTGGGAAGTTCTTAAAGAGATAAAACCATCAGATCACCTTACATGTTTCCTAAGAAACCTGTATGTGGGTCAAGAAAGGAACAGTTAGAACCTTATATGGAACAACTGACTGGTTCAAAATTGGGAAAGGAGTATGACAAGGATATATGTTGTCACCCTGTTTATTCAAGTGATAGACTCATTCAAAAGCTTAGTATGAGCATACATACTCACTAATGATTCAAACTGACAAATACAATTTGGAGTTATTAGCAAGAATGAAATTGAAGGAAATGGCTACTGTTTTAAAGATGTAATCTCCTAAAGTGAGATGGAAAATTTTCTTTTAGAAAAGTCTCTACAACCATAGCCCAGATCAAGGCTGACTAAGAAGGACTGAACATAACATAATGCAGAGACACCAATTTAAGGAAAGCAAAAATTTCAACAGCAAGAGAGTCACTGGAGTCCTAGACTAGGAGTTAGCCAAAGCTAACTGATGAAATAGGCTAGGGTTGTCCTCAGAGTTACTTTCTCCTTCTTCTTACTTTCTATGTTCCTAGTACGTTTATGAAACAGGCCTGATCACTCACGTTAATAATTTTCACGTCAATGACTTAATATTTACCCATCAAAGAGTATTTTTGTTTTAAAAGAGGCATAGAGAGAGCAATGCTTAATTCAAAGAAGTCATTAGGGCATATTTTCAGGAAACTATAATGAATCAGTGAATGACACACTGTATGGTAGTGACCTTTCTAATCCACCTGTATTCATATACACAAGTCACCACCACTAACTCCATCTCTTTACATAATCTGCTCCAAAAATAAGGAGAAGGCACTGGCGACCCACTCCAGTACTCTTTCCTGGAAACTTCCATGGATGGAGGAGCCTGGGAGGTTGCAGTCCATGGGATCGCTAAGTTGGACACGACTGAGTGACTTCACTTTCACTTTTCACTTCCATGCATTGGACAAGGAAATGGCAACCCACTCCAGTGTTCTTGTCTGGAGAATCCCAGGGACGGGAAAGCCTGGTGGGCTCCTGTCTATGGGATCGCACAGAGTTGGACACGACTGAAGCGACTTAGCAGCAGCAGCAGCAGCTCCAAAATAAATTGAGTATGATAACTGGGATTGTTTAGGACTTCAAAATATCCTTATAGTGCCTCAAATATTAGGAATTTAGGATTATAGCATCTAAAAGCACATTTAGAGTTATATTTCTATAACTTAAAGAATAAGATTTCCTTTGAAGTCCTGTTACTGAAAGGTAATATAGAAACTTTTGGCTAAATGTAAAAGTTAATTGAAGTTAAAATGGTATTATTACAAGTTTGAATAGTCATGTGAGAAGAGGTTAAATAAATTATTCTTATTATAATAAAGAAGGAAAAAAGAAAAACAATGAAAAAATTGAAGATATTGAATGATGGTGGGTTGCTTCTCTATTGTTTCAAAATTAATAAAACACATGCATTAAATGTCAAAAGATGTAGAAACATATTCCCAGTCTACCTTCTTGGAAAGTTTAAGAAAAACATAATCCTAGCTCTTTATACAAGGTTAGAGTAATCAAATTTGCCTAAAGGCAACAAGTCAGTACAGGTACTTGTATTCTGCTTCATTCAAGCAGTGTATTTTTCCCTAACAAATCACAACAGCTAGTTTGAATTACACATGAATGTTCTTCTCCCTATGAAATCTGAGTTGAATCCTTTCAAGTGAAGAGTATAAAAATGTTTCCATTTACAATAAAGTCTTCACACAAAATTCATGGAGCTTCTGGAGTTCTTGTGCATAGCTATCCTGAAAAGTCAGCTAAAACAAATGTGGCTCATATAAAACTACCAAAATTAGGCATATCTTATATTCTAATAGAAGACCTATGTTTATACTTAATAAATGATGATAAATGTTTTAAATAAATTCATTTAATCATAATTTTTAAGATCTAGAAGGAAATGACCTGATGACACTTAACACTTTATAGTTCTTTTTAACATTTAGAGTCTATTTTAAAGACTACTCATTCTGCCAAAATGACAGACTAGGTACTGTAGGATTGAGCTTCCTACATAACTAAACATTCTAGATAAAATGCAATTCAAAATCTCCCTAAACTTGTGAAAGCATGAGTAAAGCATTTTCACTGCCGAGCAAAGGCAGGAATCTAGACAGATAAGCAGGAGTCTAAATAAAACCAGTCTTCAATTTAGGGCATGTGCCAAGCTTGGTTGACATGGCTACTGAAATTTGTTGTCAAGCAGAGCTCAGAGAACAGAAGACCCAATCCAAAGTTTAGGCAAACTGGAAAGTAGAATAACTCCTCAAAAATCTGAGATTCCCAAATTTGGGATTCATACCACCACAGGTAATTTCACAAAAACTGATTTTCAGAAAGCTTGAACCACTTAGGTGGGAAAAAAAGTTAATATCCTCTGAAGTCTCATAAGCAAACATTTTCTCTAAAGTATCTCTGAATTATAAATTTATATTACCATGGTGGTCCAATAAACTTAAGCAGAAAATTTAGTTTAAACTTGTTCAGAACTGTTACTACTCCAAGACACTCAACAGAAACAAAGAAAAAATCTTTGATTCATTAAAGGAACAAATAATGCCAATCTTCCACAAATTATTCCAGAGTGTTTATAAGGCAAAAAAACAAACAAGAACAATAAAAGAAGAAAATTTGAAGCCAACTTAACTATTGAGCATAAAAACAAACATTTCAAACTACTTATCGATAAACTGAATATAAGGATATAATAATAATAATAGATTGTGTTCAAATTGGGTTCATCCCAAAAATACAAAGTCAGTTAATATTAGTAGACCAGTTATTCTAATGTAGGGACCTAACAGAAGCAGAAGATATTAATAACAGGTGGCAAGAATACACAGAATAACTGTGCAAAAAAGATCTTCACGTCCCAGATAATCATGATGGTGTGATCACTCACCTAGAGCCAGACGTCCTGGAATATGAAGTCAAATGGGCCTTAGGAAGCATCAATACGAACAAAGCTAGTGGAGGTGATGGAATTCCAGTTGAGCTATTTCAAGTCCTGAAAGATGATGCTGTGAAAGTGCTGCACTCAATATGCCAGCAAATGTGGAAAACCCAGCAGTGGCCACAGGACTGGAAAAGGTCAGTTTTCATTCCAATCCCAAAGAAGGGCAATGCCAAAGAATGCTCAAACTACTGTACAATTGCACTCATTTCACACGCTAGTAAAGTAACGCTCAAAATTCTCCAAGCCAGGCTTCAGCAATACGTGAACCATAAACTTCCAGATGTTCAAGCTGGTTTTAGAAAAGATCAGAGATCAAATTGCCAACATCCTCTGGATCACTGAAAAAGCAAAAGAGTTCCAGAAAAACATCTATTTCTGCTTTATTGACTATACCAAAACCTTTGACAGTGTGGATCACAATAAACTGTGGAAAATTCTGAAAGAGATGGGAATACTAGATCACCTGACCTGCCTCCTGAGAAACCTGTATGCAGGTCAGGAAGCAACAGTTAGAACTGGACATGGAACAACAGATTGGTTCCAAATAGGAAAAGGAGTACGTCAAGGCTGTATATTATCACCCTGCTTATTTAACTTATATGCAGTGAACAACATGAGAAACACTGGGCTGGAGGAAGCACAAGCTGGAATCCAGATTGCCGGGAGAAATATCAATAACCTCAGATATGCAGATGACACCACCCTTATGGCAGAAAGTGAAGAGGAACTAAAAAGGCTCTTGAGGAAAGTGAAAGAGGAGAGTGAAAACATTGGCTTAAACTCACCATTCAGAAAAGAAAACTAAGATCATGGCATGCGGTCCCATCACTTCATGGCAAATAGATGGAGAAACAGTGGAAACCGTGACTGACGTTATTTTTCTGGGCTCCAAAATCACTGCAGATGGTGATTACAGCCATGAAATTAAAAGACACTTACTCCTTGGGAGGAAAGTTATGACCAACCTAGACAGCATATTGAAAAGCAGAGACATTACTTTGTCAACAAAGGCCTGTCTAGTCGAGGCTATGGTTTTTCCAGTGGTCATGTATGGATGTGAGAGTTGGACTATAAAGAAATCTGAGCACCGAAGAATTGATGCTTTTGAACTGTGGTGTTGGAAAAGATTCTTGAGAATCCCTTGGACTGCAAGGAGATCCAACCAGTCCATCCTAAAGGAGATCAGTCCTGAATATTCATTGTAAGGACTGATGCTGAAGCTGAAACTCCAATACTTTGGGCACCTAATGCGAAGAGCTGACTCATTTGAAAAGACCCTGATTCTGGGAAAGATTGCGGGCAGGAGGTGAAAGGGACGACAGAGATGAGATGGTTGGATGGCATGACCGACCTCATGGACATAGGTTTGGGTGGACTCCGGGATTTGGTGATGGGCAGGGAGGCCTGGCTTGCTGTGGTTCATGGGGTCACAAAGAGTCAGACATGACTGAGTGACTGAACTGAACTGAAAAGGTGAAATAAAGATAATTATATCATCTCAGGAAAGGCAGAATTCCTTAATCTGATTAAACAGCATCTATTCTGTAAAATAGACACCAAGTAGCATAATTGATCAGAGAAGGCAATGGCAACTCACTCCAGTACTCTTGCCTGGAAAATCCCATGGACGGAGGAGCCTGCTGGGCTGCAGTCCATGGGGTCGCTAAGAGTTGGACACGACTGAGCGACTTCACTTTCACTTTTTACTTTCATGCATTGGAGAAGGAAATGGCAACCCACTCCAGTGTTCTTGCCTGGAGAATCACAGCGATGGGGAGCTGGTGGGCTTTTGTCTATGGGGTCGCACAGTGTTGGACATGACTGAAGCGACTTAGCAGCAGTAGCAGCAGTAGCATAATTGATAAATAATTGAAAACATTCTCTTGAAAACTGAGAACAGAGTAAGCCGGTCCTCAGTTATCACTTCTATGAACCACTGGAAGATATCAGCACATAAGACAAGATAAAAGTAAAAGCATAGGAATTATACATGAAAAAACAAAATTATATTTTTATTGCAGATGGTTTAATTACTTATGTGAAAAATATACAATAAATTATTACAATTAATGAGAGATTGGAAAAGATGTTGAATATAAAGTAACTACATCAAAGATCAAATACATTTCTACACAACAACATCAAATGACTTAAAAGAGAAATTTTATAAAATGGTACATCAAAATGTCATCAGAAATAGAAAATATATACAAGTAAATCTGTCAAAACATGCAGAAAAATCTTTAGAGATAAAAAAATATTAAAACAGTTTTAAGGAAGGCCCCAAAATTCAGATCCATACCATGTTCATGGGTTAGAAGACTCAATATCATAAAATAATTCTCTATAAAGTAACCTATAGATTCAATGAAATTCTAACTTAAATTTATACAGTGGGACATGATGAGTTGATTTCAAAGTTAATATAGATTACAAAAGCCCAGTGTACTCCTGAAGAACAAAACCATGCCAAGACTTGCATAACATCCAATATTTTGTGCAACTCAGAGAATCAAACTTGTTTTGCTTTACAACAAACAAAACGTACTTTTCATCCTGTTTCATCCTTGGTTTATCTGTACCAGTTTCTCACACCACTCAGTAACCAGCCATGGAGACATCATCTCGAACTCTTCCTTTTCTTCTGTATCTCCCGACCTCCACCCCAAGGCCCTCCAGTTACTGACTGGTCTTTTAAATAGAACTCCTCTTTTTTACAACTGCTGACACTGTGCAGATGCAAGCACATATCCTTCTACTCTTTTGTTTAATTTAAATTGGAGGATAATTACTTTACAGTATTGTGATGGCCTCTGCCATACACCAATATGGATTGGCCATAGGCATACATGTGACTCCTTCCTCCTGCACCCCCCTTACACCTTCCTCCCCACCCCATCCCTCCAGGTTGTCACCAGCTTTGGGTTCCCTGTGTCACATATCAAACTCCAACTGGCTATCTGTTTTACATATACATACATATATGTATATGTATGTGTGTGTATATATATGTTTCAATGTTATTCTCTCAAATCATCCCACCCTCTCCTTCTTCCACTGTGTCCAAAAATCTGTTCTTTGTATCTATGTCTCCTTTGCTGCCCTGCATGTAGGATTGTCAGTAGTATCTTTCTAGATTCCATATAGATCCATTAATACACTATATTTGTCTTTCTCTTTCTACTTACTTCACTCTGTATAATAGGCTCTAGATCCATCCACCCCATGAGAACTGACTCAAATGCATTCCTTTTTATAGCTGAGTAATATTCCATTGTGTATATGTACCACAACTTCCTTATGCATTCATCTGCCTCTACCTTTCCTCTAACAAGTTTCCTTGCTCCTATTTGCTTCTTACTTTCTACAGCAAATATATCGGACAATCTTTCACATCCTCACTTTTCTTTATAAAATATGGCTGTTATCAACCCAATGATCTGTTTTAAACTTCAGTAAGTCCCCTTCCCACTGCCAAGAGGATCAAATAAATTCACAGCCTCAGCTAGGCATTAAACATTGCACCTGACAGAATCATTTCTTGTCAAAGCCCAAACCCTTACATACCTTGTCATCTGCCCACAGTAGATTATTTACAATTTCCTGTACTTTCATAAAAGTCAATGAATCTTCAGAATTTGTTTTTATCTTAGTTATTTCACTCTAAAGTTCTGCACCACATATTCTCCAGGAAAAATACTATGACACTTCAAGATTCAGCTCAAATGCCACCTTCCCTTACAAGCTTTCTCTATTCCAAACATAATTCTATCCTCTGTGTTACCACAGAGTAACAGAATACCACACAGTATTTTGTTTGCAGTATTTTGTTTTATCACACTTCCATATTGATAACTGAAACATATGTTGCTTTTTTTTCCTGGAAGATAATGAAACCCTTAGAGTACAGGAAAACATCTTATGTATGTACCCCAAGCATCTTCTTGGAACATATCAGGTGAAAAATACTCGTTGTGTTAACTTACGTCTGTGTAGGGCATCAGAGCTTACTAAGACCTTGTGTGTTTTATCCTATCATGTTTTATGGACTAAGTATCACTACCCATGTTACAATTGAGAGAATTTAAGTTCAGAGATATTCAGTAAGTAGACCGAGATAACATACTTAAACACAGAAGAGCTAAGACTTACGTCTAGGCCTCCTGACACAATATCCAGTGCTCTTTAAACATCATTATCTAGATTCATGTTATTAATTTCTATCATATTTCACTATTTACTATTATGAAAGTTCAAGAATGAAAACTTCCTTTGGTAAAAACTTGGTTGAGAATTTGAAACCCTTTATTGCAGTGGGGGGGGCGGGGAGGGGAGGGAGGGGAGACTATAAACAGGGACCTCTCTGATTGTCCAGTAGTAAAGAATCCACCTGCCACTGCAGGGGATATGGATTCAATCCTTGGCCTGGGAAGATTGCACATGTCATGAGGAAACAGCCTGTGAGCCACAACTGCTGAAGCCCACATGCACTGGAGCCCATGCTCTGTAAGAACAGAAGCCACCGCAAGGAGAAGCCATGCACAACTACAGAGTCGCCCCCACAGCAATGAAGGCCCATCACAGTCAAAAATAAATGAACTATGCATAAAATAAGTTAACTTATGATGAAGAGAATAGTTCCTTACTAGACAATTCAGTAAATTGGAAGTTTATGAAGTTTGATTTTGCAAAGATAATTATCATCATGTTCTTATGCCAAGCAGAATGTTTTCAAGGATAGACATGTGATTAATAGAATGTATATTTTGATGTGTCATGTATTCAGTAAAATGCTTAAAACCATAAAAACTTTTCTGACATTTCCTTGCCTAAATTTCTTGTTCCTTCAATTATTAATACTGACCTCAAACTTGAAAAAATTGGACTTTTCCCATCCAGTGACCTTGTTCCACTCATCCAACATACAAAATCTGACTGAACAACACTCAATTCTGATGCTTATGTGAGATTAACGTGCTCTGATAAGTATGTATGTGATGCCCATATAACTTGTCACTGTTTTGGCAGAGTTTTACTGATTGATTGAGATTGGAAAAGAGGGAGGGGAAATTATTAATAAATTGATTCCAACACTAATTTTGGCAAAGTCAAGTCAAAGTCAGTGAACTGCACAGGCCATCACAGCTGCAACCTGGTGGCTGCCATGATTTGATTGGAACCATGAGAAACCTCAGGCTTTATCAAGACTGACCACTGAAGAGGTGCAAAATTTTTTCCCTTCCTCTCCATGTACAGTGTGGGTCATTGCCTCTGTGACTTCCTGGAATAAAAAGGAGCTCTTGCTCTGATGTCAAAGACACCAGGGTTCTGTAAGCTCTTGGACTTGAACAGGCTCGGAGTTTCTGTCTCAGAGACTGAGGGCAAGGAAAATCAAGGGATGTCCTCAAATTTACACAGAAATACAACAGCAAAGCCAGTAATAGAAATTACATTTCTTGTCTACCAGTCCATTTGTTTTCCAGCTGCCATACCACTAGGAATGAAGTGAAGTCGCTCAGTAGTGTCTGACTCTTTGCAATCCCATGGACTGTAGTCTACCAGGCTTCTCTGTCCATGGGATTTTCCAGGCAAGAGTACTGGAGTGGGTTGCCATTTCCTTCTCCAGGGGATCTTCCTGACCCAGGGATCGAACCCAGGTCTCTTGCATTGCAGGCAGACAATTTACCCTCTGAACCACCAGGGAAAGGCCATACCACTACCCACATATAATTAAATAAGGAAAGTAAAACTTACATTTGCTTTTTGAAATCACAGTAGAATAGTGTAAGTAAAAAGACTATGTATTTATTTTATCTATTTTATCATTTGTTTTTGCTTCTCCTAATTTGTAAACAAAGTTAACTACATACATTTCAATGTATTTAAGAATAAGGTTATAGTGTGGGGGAGAGAAATGTACTCTGGTAGCTAATGTGGGAAAATATGACCAAAAAAAGTTGAAAATCTTAAATCAAGATATTTGAGAAAAGAATAAATGGAAAGCATGATTGCCTCCTAATAATATTAGGTTGGTGTAAAAGTAATTGTGGTTTTACATTGTTGAATTTTGCCATTTGATTGCAGGATATAGTCTTAAATAAATGTGGTTATGTTATACATCATTTTAATGTGCATTTCTCACTTTGTGTTTTTTTGTTAATGACTTATTATTTGCTGTTTATTTTATATTTATATTAGACTGTAGAAATGATATTAGACAAAAAGAAAATTCAAGCAATTTTTTAATTCAAATTCAAATGTGTCATAAAGCAATGAAGACAACTCACAACATCAACAACGCATTTGGCCCAGGAACTGCTAATGAACGTACAGTGCAGTGGTGGTTCAAGAAGTTCTGCAAAGAAGATGAGACCCTTGAAGATAAGGAGCTTAGTAGTTGGCCATTCAAAATTGACAATGACCAACTGAGAGCCATCATCAAAGCTGATCTTCTGACAACTACTTGAGAAGTTGCAGAAGAACTGAACATTGACCATTCTATGATCATTTGGCATTTGAACCAACTTGGAAAGGTGAAGAAGCTCGATAAGTGCCTGCCTCATGAGCTGATCACAAATCAAAAAACTGTCATTTTGAAATGTCCTATTCTCTTACTTTATGCAATAACAACAAATCATTTCTCAATCTGATTGTGATGTGCGACAAAAAGTGGATTTTATACAACCACCAGCGATGACCATCTCAGAGGTTGGACCGAGAAGGAACTCCAAAGTGTGCTAGTCACTCAGTTTTGTCTGACTCTTTGTCACCATGGACTGTAGACAGCCAGGCTCCTCTGTATGTGGAATTCTCCAGGCAAGAATACTGGAGTGGGTGACCATTCTTTTCTTCCCAACCCAGGGATCGAACTCTGGTCAGGAAGCCCTGGGTCAGGAAGATCCCTGGAGAAGGGAATGGCTACCTACTCCAGTATTCTTGCCTGGAGAATTCCACAGACAGAGGAGCCTGGCAGACTACAGACCACAGGGTTGCATAGAGTTGGACATGACTGAGTGACTATGTTTTTTATTTTTTTAATTTTCTTTGCTTCCCTGGTGGATTAAATGGTAAAGAAGCTCCAAAGCACTTCCTAAAACCAAACTTGCACCAAAAAAAAAGGTCATGGTTACTGGTTGGTGGTCTGCTGCCCCCTGATCCGCTACAGCTTTCTGAATCCTGGTGAGACCATTACATCTGAGAAGTATGAACAGCAAGTCAATGAGATGCACCAAAAACTGTAATGCCTGGAGCTGGCACTGGTCAACAGAATAAGCCCAATTTTTCTCCATAACAACTGATCAGATGTTTTACAACCAATGCTTCCAAAGTTGAACAAATTGTGCTACAAAGCTTTGCCTCATCCACCATATTCACCTGACCTCTCACCAACTGAATATCACTTCGTCAAGCATCTTGACAACTTTTTGCAGGTAAAAAGCTTCCACAACCAGCAGGAGGCAGAACATGCCTTCCAAGAGTTCGCCAAATCCTGAAGCATGGATTCTTATGCTACAGGAATAAACAAACACATTTTTCATTGGCAAAAATGTGTTGATTGTAATTGTTCCTATTTCAATTAATAAAGATGTGTTTGAGCATCAGTTCAGTTCAGCCGCTCAGTCGTGTCTGATTCTTTGGGACCCCATGGACTGCAGCACACCAGGCTTCCCTGTCCATTACCAACTCCTGGAACTTGCTCAAACCCATGTCCATCAAGTCAATGATGCCATCCAACCATCTAATCCTCTGGTGTCCCCTTCTCTCCCTGCCTTCAATCTTTCCCAGCATCATGGTCTTTTTCAGTGATTCAGTTCTTCACATCAGGTGACCAAAATATTGGAGTTTCAGCTTTGGCATCAGTCCTTCGAATGAATATTCAGGACTGATTTCCTTTAGAATTGACTGATTGGATCTCCTTGCAGTCCAAGGGACTCTCAAGAATCTTCTCTAACACCACAGTTCAAAAGCATCAATTCTTTGGTGTCCAACTCTCACATCGATACATGACTATGGAAAAACCATAGCTTGGACTAGATGGAGCTTTGTCAGCAAAGTAATGTCTCTGCTTTTTAATATGCTGTCTAGGTTGGTCATAGCTTTTTTTCCAAGGAGCAAGCATCTTTTAATTTCATGGCTGCAGTCACCATCTGTAGTGATTTTGGAGCCCCCCAAAAATAGTCTCTCACTGTTTCCATTGTTTTCCCATCTATTTGCCATGAAGTGATGGGACTGGATGCCATGATCTTAGTTTTTTGAATGTAGAATTTTAAGCCAACTTTTCACTCTCCTCTTTCACTTTCATCAAGAGGGCTCTTTTTTGTTTGTTTGTTTGAACTTAGATAGAGTGATTTAAAATTCATGTTCTGAAACCGCAATTATTTTTGTGCTGTGTGTGTTGTGCTAAATTGCTTCAGATGTGCTCGACTCTGCATGATCCTGTGGACTCTAGCTCACTAGGCTCCTCTGTCCATAGGATTCTTCAGGCAAGAAACCTGGAGTGGTTGCCGTGCCGTACTCCAGCGGATTTTCCTGACCTAGGGATCAAATCTGTGCCTCTAAAGCCAATTACTTTTGTACCAACCTAATAGCTTATATTTCATCCTAGCACATTGGAAAATAACGAAGTCTACAAACTACTTAAAAGTTGTTATGCTTTCCACAAAGCTTTATCCTCATATGTCATGAGTAAAGAAAATTCCAGGAAAAATTTACAAGAATATATATTCTGATTATCATAATTTACAATAGTATCCATTTTCAAATGGTAAATTAAAATTACTTTGACATACAAACATATGATTAATAAACATAAAAACTGAGGAAACCAGAAGGGAAAGAGACACGTGTACCCCAATGTTCATCGCAGCACTGTTTATAATAGCCAGGACATGGAAGCAACCTAGATGCCCATCAGCAGAGGAATGGATAAGAAAGCTGTGGTACATATGCACAATGGAGTATTACTCAGCCATTAAAAAGAATACATTTGAATCAGTTCTAATGAGATGGATGAAACTGGAACCTATTATACAGAGTGAAGTAAGCCAGAAAGAAAAACACCAATACAGTATACTAACGCATATATATGGAATTTAGAAAGATGGTAACAATAACCCTGTGTACGAGACAGCAAAAGAGACACTGATGTATAGACCAGTCTTATGGACTCTGTGGGAGAGGGAGAGGGTGGGGGGATTTGGCAGAACGGCATTGAAACATGTATAATATCTTGTATGAAACGAGTCGCCAGTCCAGGTTTGATGCACGATACTGGATGCTTGGGGCTAGTGCACTGGGACAACGCAGAGGGAGGGTATGGGGAGGGAGGAGGGAGGAGGGTTCAGGATGGGGAACACAGGTATACCTGTGGCAGATTCATTTCGATATTTGGCAAAACTAATACAATATTGTAAAGTTTAAAAATAAAATAAAATTAAAAAACAAAACAAAACAAAAAACTATACATTAACTATCATTTACTTACAAATGATAAAATTAAGACTACACTAGGTCAGTCAGTCATTGTATCATTTTTCATATTTCTATAAGTATGTATTCACAGTAACTGTTCAATAAAGTTTTGGTGAATTGATGAATATTTGTAGCTTAGAATCATCTGTAAACTTAGCTCTGTGTAAACATAGGGTTGTGAGTATGTAAGCTCTTTAAGTTAATTCACATGACAAATGAAACCTGAACTAGAAATTACTGAAGGACTATATAGTCAGGATTCTCTTCACACATTAGGCAAAAAGAATTTAAAATTATCAATAGATTAAGTGTTTTAAGCATCTGAGCAAATAGCCAGGAGAACAAAGCATGAAGGATGTTTCTATTGCTTATCTCTGATACCTTACCAAAGAAAAATGTCTGTCTGGGGTATTAACCTCTCAATTTTACATTTAGAGGACTTGAGATATGAATACATTTTTCATATATGACAAGAAAAAAGAACTTTATTCCACAAATGTTTTTTATAAAGATTGTTTTATTACATGTAAGCAGCTGCAATTTTTTAAAAAATTCTCTACTCCTACATATTTATGCTACTATGAATAAAAATTACACAGTTTACTATGTTCCAGAGTGGTTTTCACTTCACATTCATTTAATTCTAACCATGAGAATCATAATGTCATTCCCATTTTATAGATCAGAAAACTGAAACATAAAGCTGTTAAATAACTTGCCAAAAGCCACAAACAGTTACTATGTGGTGGGTACAATATCAGAATTCATGTCCATGTCACTCCAAAGTCTAAGTTTTTAATAGATGCACTATTCTGGCTGCCCTGAAATCTTTTAAAGAATATAATTTTTGAAGCTTAGCGCCAAGTTGCAAAAACGTACTCATACCAAAAGAAGAAGGAGGAGGAAGAAAGGAAGAGATAGAAGAGATAGAAGAAAAAGGAAGAAACATCATGGCAACACATGGAATCCAGAATTCTAGATTCAAAATCTGATTCTATTACTGTGTGACAGAACACATGTTATTATAATGCCCTAAGCTACAGGTACCATTCAACACAGAAATAAGGGTATTAAGGGGTACTTGTTTATGAAGCATATGGTTTTGTTTAAGTCGCTCCATTCCACCCTCACATACTCTAGAAATCTTTTCTTTTTGTAAACATTTAAATCCTGCAACACACTGGATATTTAGTCTATAATCAGTATCTTCTTTCTGTATTTAACTCTTGTTCCCTTATATCCCTAGTAAACTGCTCACAATCTTTTTACCCAGAGAAACATAATGCAACATGAGGCCCTTGATTTTTAGGTCATTACTTCTGTTACCCATTCCAGATGGCAAATCCTAATTATTCTTCCCTTGATGACTGCCTGTGGGCCACACTCCATTCTTCTCTTGGGACTAAAAAATAAACATGAAAGGAGAACTTCCCCTCATTCTTAGGTTTAAAAAAAGTTTTATCAGTGTTGTTCTCACTCCTTCGTTAGAGAAAAGGTACAAGCAGAAAATCTTCTTCCTAGAAAACATGATAATTTGCTAACAGCAATCTATTTTCTTATAAGAATTATTATGTAGTCAATATTACACATAGTATGTATTTTAAATGTGACTGACTTCCTACTCTTAGTAAACCAGACTGGAGTCAAGTTTAGTTAACCCTATGAGCCTTCAAAGCTTTCAGGTTTTTGACCTGAGGGCTTTTAGCCAAGTTGGGATTGAAAAGATAAAGTTCTTTCTCACAGCATGTTTGTTTTCTCAAAAGCATTCACACATCATTTACATACATAATGTACACTGTAAAGCACTTTCCTGAACAACCTGCATTTGAAAGGATGTTCTTCACATTCTTTATGGGGTCATAAGCAAGAGTTCAATGAATACTCAGAAAACAATCTAAATCGTGAAACAATTTAATGGTACCACACAAAATGCAGGTCCTGTGCCAAGAACCAGACATTAACGACTGAATTCTACTCAAATCCAACTCCTCCCTTAAACAACATGGAAAGCCTGCTATCACAATTTATATACCTGGGGCAACATATAGTAGTTTTTCCCCTACAATACTTTGCACTCAAATATATCTCTATTAGAATTAGTCATATTCATTTTCATTTGTCTTTTACACAGTTGGGGTATTTCATTTGTGACTCTACACTTAGAAAATACTCTCTTGAAAAGGAGTAGCATCTGCCCAATACTCCACACGATTGAAAGTATTGGCCTGACTTTAACAGTATAGAAGGGCACCCCACTCCAGTACTTTTGCCTAGAAAATCCCATGGATGGAGGAGCCTGGTAGGCTGCAGTCCATGGGATTGCGAAGAGTCGGACACACTGAGCAACTTCACTTTCACTTTTCACTTTCATGCATTGGAGAAGGAAATGGCAACCCACTCCAGTGTTCTTGCCTGGGAAAATCCCAGGGACGGGGAAGCCTGGTGGGCTGCCGTCTATGGGGTCACAGAGTCGGACATGACTGAAGTGACTTAGCAGCAGTAGCAGCAGCAGTATGTGGCTTATAGTTGTTTAATGGACTTCCCTGGTGGCTCAGACGGTAAAGCGTCTGCCTACAATGAGGAAGACGGGGTTCAATCCCTGGGTTGGGAAGATCCTCTGGAGAAGGAAATGGCAACTCACTCCAGTACTCTTGCCTGGAAAATCCCCTGGACAGAGGAGTGTGGTAGGCTACAGTCCATGGGGTCGCAAAAAGTTGGACATGACTGAGCGACGTCACTCACTCATGTGGCATATCAAATGCAAGAATGTTGAAGGCAAGATGTATTCTCACTGAAAAAAAATTACTATGATGAACAATCATGACACAAATACTATCATTTCAATTGTCAGTCTTAATACTTTTGTGCTGACGGGAGAGCCAGTGAAGGGGATTCTTAAGACGAAAGGCATCAAATATCAAACCTAGGGTCAAGTTCTCACTACTTATCAACTGGGATGACAGCCCAGCCACTGGATCCTTCTGTGTTTCAGTTTCTTCATGTGTCCAAAAGGGTTAAAAATAATGTTAATTGATAGGGATATAGTGAAGAGAAGAGACATTTTACAATGTAAAAATATGAGCTGTGTTACTTTGACATGAGTCATGAAGGCAATTCCTAGATATGTGAGGTATAATAGGGTCCAAATATTTATTGGGAGAAGGCAATGGCACCCCACTCCAGTACTGTTGCCCAGAAAATCCCATGGATGGAGGAGTCTGATAGGCTGCAGTCCATGGGGTCGCTAAGAGTCAGACACAACTGAGTGACTTCACTTTCACTTTCCACTTTCATGCATTGGAGAAGGAAATGGCAACCCACTCCAGTGTTCTTGCCTGGAGAATCCCCTGGACGGAGAAGCCTGGTTGGCTGCAGTCCATGGGGTCGCACAGAGTTGGACACGACTGAAGTGACTTAGCAGCAGCAGCAGCAGCAGCAATTTATTATCTAGCAAAAGAACAATCTAGCTCTTTTCTAATTATGTTTGATGCTTTTCCCTGGGGTATCTTAAAGGTTTAACTTTTATGCAATGAAAGATACTTAGTAACACAATAACCTGAGTGCAAAACACAAACTATAAACTTCAACTAGAGGCACTTAGGTCAGATAGATCATGGGAAGAGGGATGGAGCTCCATCCTTTCAGAATAGTCAGTCCAGTGAACTGATGTCAAGGTAATTCTAATGCTGCTTAATAAACATTTCAAATACATTCATGGCCAAAGAGAATTCTGAGCTTGCTCATAACAGCTGCCAAGCCAGGGTCCGCTCGAGTTGCTGCTGTGGCGCACAATCCAAGTGCTGACAATTTAACATAAGTGAGAAATGTAAGGAATACAAAAACTATTCTACCTCTTCCTCACCCATCACACAAACTAAACATAGGAAGTTCGTCAACACAGAAGAACACCAGATGATGACAGTAAATATAAGGCTTGTGTCTCCACCTCCTTAATCACTCCCTGATTTGTAAAATGGTGCAGTGTGTTAGAAATTGTTGAAATGTCATTCTTAAACATTAAGATGAATGCTTTAGTAGCATATTAATACATAAAATTAGATTTTGTTTTGAAAAAAATACTATATTTGGAAGCACTTCTGATCATCATGGTTTCAACTTTTTAGAACTACTACCATTTGAGAAGTTTTGTTTTGTTTTGTTTTAATATGGTCAATGGCAAATATTTTAGGTTAAACTATAAATATAAATTTCAGGAGAAGAGCTGATTAAGACAAACACCTCAGTGGCTCACTTTCTGAATCTCAATTAACACTTAATTTACCATACTTCTTAATACAAATGTAGCCTGACTGGATTAGCATGCATTTTGTAAGGAGCTGACAAAAGAAGTATTCCATTAGCCAGCTCATAATATCTCAAAATTTAGTAGTCAATATCCCATTTTCAGGGCTAATGATAACAAGAACTAAATAAATAAACAAGGAGGCCTGTTTCTGATTTCTGAGAAAGAAGACATTTTATGCAATTCATTCCATAGCTTTGACACTGTATTTTTTTTAAAATGTTCCTCTCATATCATTTTTTAATAGATAACTAAAGGAAATAAACCACTGAAGTCACATTGCTAAATCACTCTATTGTATCCAGGGTAGGGGAGAGGACTCTTTCTCCTTAATTTAGGAATGATAAGTCCACAATTAATTAATTCCATATCTTGGAATATGAAAGAAGTGTAAGAATCCTCAAAATTTCCCTAGTATAGGAAATGTCACATCCCTAGGAATCTTGCCAGGCACCTGAGCCCCAGCCTACCCCAGGCATATCTCATGGGCTCAAAATGCTGTGGCAGGAGAGGGTGTCCCTACAGTTCGGGGGAGAACAACCCCCTTCTTCCACGTCCCCAGAATGGTCCCAGCATGGTCCCAGATGTTCCCAGCAGGATGTGCAAGGTTGCATTTTAAATGGATTATTCCCTTCTATCTTTTCTAAGCATTCTTAGAAAAGCTTAGGGAAGGTCCTAGTTTTAAATATTTTAAGCATATGTGCTGATATGCTATTAGAAACAATAGGTAATAGTTTAAAAAGAAAAAATATATATATTAATGATAGTAAATCACTAGCATTTGATACTATCTACCTGAGTTCTAGGAACATTTAAGGATTAATCTCTGTCCAGTACATTCACTGATTGAGAGACCTAAAGGATCATTAATGTGACTAATCTCCTTAAAGTATACAAAGAATATGGTGGTGGAATTACAGGCAAATTAGTCTAAATTTTAAATCAGGGAAAGTTGCTAAAACATACAAAATAGTATTCATACATATACAATTGGGGGTTATATGGTTTTTGTAGAAGAAATTATACATGGTATATATTAGACATTTGTAGAAAAATGTGCCATTATGAGGGCAAGAGTAAAAGTTATGGACCCTACACACTTTTAAATATTCCACTATGGGCTAAGGAGGCCCAAACAGAGAAAGGAAGCCTCAAAGATCATCTACTTGAATGGAAACCATAAAGGTTCCATGAATTATTACACAAACTACCTCAGAGAATGGATGCAAGTTAAATTTTAAATTTGCAAAGCACACTACCCTCTTCAGAGATAAAAAGTGGGAAGATCTCAGGAGACTGTAAAATGCAAGCAAAAAGGAGCTTTAGAGCTGTATTAGTCTGAGAGGACATATTTAAGAATAAAACAATCTATCTTATTCCTAACTATTATCAGTAACTGCCAGTGGTGGGCCAAAAGAAAAAGAAAAAAATCAGTGTGGCCCTCAGGACAAGAGCTAAAGAACTACTACTGGCAAATGATGAATAGAATTCAACTATATAGAATTCTTATCTATCCCTTTTGCAAACACTGTATTTTGATCATTTCTGAGTGGGCAGCAGAGGCAGGAGGAGAAAAACAATCAAGACCTGGGGAATGAAAACTAAAACAGAAGAGATTGTTTAAGAGAAGCAGCTCTATAAAATGCATTTTTAACATGAGAGTTTGGCCACCTAAAGTGATGCCAAGCAATAAATACATGTTTGGATATTTAATATTATATTAAGGCATAGAGTTGAACATCAAATTCTAAAATGCCATACTTAGGAGGCTGCCAAGGAAGCTGGAAAGTATAATATTAAGAGCCAAAAAGTGATAAGATCTTACTGAGAGATGATAAATTTATGAAAATTTCCCTTAGAATTAGTATACTAGAACACTGGTTATGAAGAAAAGCAAAAAAGAATAACCCTTTACAATGCCAAATGCCAAATGCCTATTTCTAATAAACAAGCCACTCTAAGGACAAATTCAGCCTTGCAAGTCACTGACCTTTAATCATGCTCGGATTTTTTCAAGAAAAAGAAACCATTTACTCAGAAGATTAAAGGTAGGAAAGTCTTGTTTTCAGGGTATTCACATTTGTTTAAGAGGATAAAGATAACCTTGCTAATTAGTCTTATCAGCCTCCACTCATCATTCAAAATTCTAATTTCTTCAGTCTCCCTCTTTAGATATTATATTTTCAATTGTCTGTGATTTCCTGACATCTCCTTAAATACAAAAAGAGAAAAGGGAGGAAAGGATGGAGGGGGTAGGGGAGGGAGGAAGGAAGGAAGGAAGGAAGAGGGTAGAGAGAGAATACAGAGTTGGTTTCGCACGTAATCTTTTCCAGGTAATCTCTGGACAAATATGAGAGATTAATTTGCACCCCAGATTTGCCCAGACTCTTCACAGATATTCACAGACACTCAGATTAACACCTATTGGTACAGCACAACCATGAAACAGGACACCTTAGTCTCTGTTCTGGAATGACTTCCTGCAGTATCAGCTTTCCAGCATCTCTCAGGACCCTTCTGAACTAGAGAAAGTAAGATAAATCTGATTGCAAATTTAGATAACTATGTATTGTACTGACATCTTAATGTGAAAGATAGACATTCTTTTGAATTATCTGCATCTTTGTGTCTGTTTATATAGAGAGGTAAATTATCTATTTTCTGGACTAACAGATTTGGCTATACAAACACATCTGAGGTTGTGCTACACTGACTTACCTAATTCTGTTATGTAGTCCCTACGTCGAGTCCAACCCTTTTGGGACCCCATGGACTGTAGCCTCCTCTATCTATGGGATTTCCCAGGCAAGAAAACCAATACAATATTGTAAAGTAATTAACCTTCAATTAAAATAAATAAATTTATATTAAAAAAAAAAAAAGAATACCGGAGTATGTTGCCATTTACTTCTCCTTGGGATCTTCCAGATCCAGGGATTAAACCAGTTTTTCCTGCATTGGCAGGCAGATTCTTTACCACTGAGCCACCAAGGAAGCCCCTATCTACTTTTACTTACATCAAAAATATATTTCTAAATCAAAGTTAAATTAACAAAAGTCTTCCTTTCTGTCCTATAGTTTCATGAACTTGAAATCAGAGTTCTGAAAGGTATACAAGTTATATTGCTTCTCAAATATACTAAGAATGGCACAACTCTAACAAGTTATAGTGAAGAATATTTCTTCTTAGATACCACTTGATCTTGTTAGAATGAGATGTAGATGAGGGATGAAGATCAATATTAATAGTCTATAGATATGAGGAGGTATTGAGAATTTTCCAGATATCTAACAATGTTAATCCATTCCTGTGATAAACATTAAAAATCAGTTATGATCTCTGTCCTCAAGGACTTTATATTCTCACTATATTTAGCAAAGTGAAACTGTTCTTAGTCATTTCATTAATGTCAGATAAAGCAAATGCATTTCTATTAGTCTAGACTCAGATAAACCTGGACAAAGTTCTACTCTTCGCATTTCAAGGAAGTTCTCCAAAAGGCCAATTAAGAATGGAGTGTAATTGTTTAAAACAAGTGAACTTTACAGCCAGGAGTCTTCAAATCAAGTTCTGGGTAATCTTAACAAATTGTTTGACTTCATGGAGCATCTGTTTTTCTATCTGGGTAATGGTGGCATTAACAAATTCCACCATTTGGAGTGTTGTATTGAGCTGAAATAATGTACTCAAGTGCTCTGAAACTATAAAGCTATGCTATCACTATGACATCAAACCACCACATGGTTTCAGGAAACTTAGGACCCTTGTTTCTTTCTAAAGAGAAGGGCACTTTTTTCAATGGGCCATAACCTCCACTCACCTCTTGGGGAAGGGCAGATCAAAGGTACCCTGGTATCTGGAGAGCATCCTCTCTTGCTTTTTGGTTATCTTTCACATATTTGTCTTCATCTTTCTTATTTTAGTGGCCTTCTTTGACTGGGATTTCAATGTACTATGAATTTTCCCTGTTATTACTTTTATTTCTCTTATATAGTACCAAAAGGTGGCACTAAGATTTTGCTACACTTTAGCCAAGATAATAAATTAAAGCCTTTCACTTCACCAAGTTAAAAAAAGCAATGATAATCATTTGAAAGTATCTCAGTTTGTGGCTGTGCTTCTCAATCTTCCACTTGGACCATTCTTATTTCTCTTTTACTGCACACATGTATAGGTTTAGCTCTTGTACACAAAAATAGGGAAGAAATAAAGTTAGAGTAATAATCCATTCAAATTTAGTTTTATTTTTGTTTTATCTTCAATAGCTCTGTTCAAAAACAAACCATTAGTAAAGGAACAATGGATTGGTTCAAATTGGGAAAGGAATATGTCAAGGCTGTATATTGTGACCCTGCTTATTTAACTTATATGCAGAGTACATCATGCAAAATGACAGGCTGGATGACTCACAAACTGGAATTAAGATTGCCAGGAGAAAAATCAACAACCTCAGATATGCAGATGACGCCACTCTAACGGAAGAAAGTGAAGAGGAACTAAAGAGCATCTTGCTGAGGGTGAAAGAAGAGAGTGAAAAAGCTGGCCTAAAACTCAATACTCAAAGAACTAAGATCATGGCAACCGGTCTCATCACTCCATGGCTAATAGATGGTGAAAAAGTGGAAACAGTGACAAATTTTATTTTCTTGGGCTCCAAAATCACTGCAAACAGTGACTGCAGCCATGAAATTAAAAATACTTGCTCCTGGAAAGGAAAGCTATGACAAACCTGGAGAGCATATTAAAAAGCAGAGACCTCACTTTGCAGAAAAAGGTCTGTAGAGGCTAAGCTATGGTTTTTCCAGTAGTCATGTACAAATATGAGAGTTGGACCATAGAGAAGGCTGAGTGCAGAATAATTGATGCTTTCGAGTTGTGGTGCTGGAGAAGACTCTTGAGTTCCTTGGACTCCAAGGAGCTCAAAACAGTCAGTCTCAACTCTGAATATTCATTGGAAGGAGTGATGTTGAAGCTGACGCTCCAATATTTTGGCCACCTGATGCAAAGAGCCCAACTCACTGGAAAAGACCCTGATGCTGGGAAGGATTGAAGGCAGGAGGAGAAGGAGCAACAGAGGATGAGATGACTGGATGGCATTATGGACTCAGTAGAATGAGTTTGAGCAAACTCCAGAAGACAGTGAAGAACAGGGAAGTCTGGCATGCTGCAGTCCAAGTGGTTGCAAAGAGTTGGACACGACTTAGCAACTGAACAGCAACAGCAAAGGAAAAATAAAAGTAAATACTCTTAAAGTTTTGGTTTTTTTTCTCCCTTGCCTGAATGTTTATGTGCTGAGGAAAATGTACATTTATGCTTGAGATGTGTTTCAATATACTTAGTACAAGTAAACTGTAAAACTTCAAACACTCTTTAGACAAAAAGAACACAGGTTCACAGACTCTTTTGAGCAATTTCTAAAGTTAAGTCTGAAACAATGGAACTTCTGAAAATGAATTAGTTAACTTTTGACATGTCTTATATTCATATTTTGGAGAAGGAAATGGCAATCCACTCCACCGTTCTTGCCTGGAGAATCCTGTGGACAGAGGAATCTGGAGGGCTGCTGTCCATAGGGTCGCACAGAGTTGGACATGACTGAAGTGACTTAGCAGCAGCAGCAGCATATTCATATTTTAAGTTAATGATTTTTAAAAGCATAAGCTTTTACTTTAACATTCAGAGAAAACTATATTTATTTTCCTGAAATAAGACCAAAATTGGCTGAATCTTTCACACAACCGAGCATCAGCGAATAGATGTTTTCCTAGACAAGTTTGAGAAATAATATACTTCACTTTTACCTTACCTAAAACAAGAAAATTTTCAATTTTCACCCAGTCGCAAACATTATTCAAAACAAATTTCTCAATAAAAGGTAGGTTTAGGGAGATGTATAGTACTGAGTTCTGGCAGCCCAGCCTCTAGCAATCCACCACAGCCGAAAGGTGTCTTGGTCCTCTAAACCATCAAGGAAGGCCCAGGAAACTTCTGGTGGGATAGGCTGAGGGTTAAAGGTGATGAGGAAACATAAGCAAAATTGAATTAAATCAGAACTCGAAATTCCAGACTGACATGTTTCTGCTAAGCTACTCCAAGTTTTGAAGAAGTACGTAAAGTAAGAGTGAACTGAGAAAGATCTGATAACCTGAATCCATATACTGCTTGTCATTAACATACTCTCCTTGTTAGGACAATGTGTCATCAAAGGTGCAAATTAACAGGGGAATTTCCAGCATTTTCCTTCATTTGCGTACATCTTTCTTAATTTCAGGCTCAAGAGAGGTCAAAAGAGGTGTGGAGTCACATGCAGACCACCCGCATAGAATCTACTTTGGGGATTTTGCCTCCCCCTTCCTCTTGAGATGGGGCAAAACGTGCTGTCTGCTCACAGACTTTCACTGAATCGGGCCCAGCAACCTCGTGACCACTTTCCTCGCAAGAGAATGGTTGGTCCACCAACCCCTGGTCACCTTGGCCTCAACTCAGCAGATCAGGGCCCGGGAACAGGGCATGTGTCTCAGACTTTAGGCTGCAGGAGGAGGGCCGGGCGGAGTGTCCGGGTCCCACCGCAGGACCGGGATTGAGGGAGAGAGAAACAAGCTTGAATGGGACGGCAACTTGGAAGTGTTTTTTAAGGTTTCCTGAAATGGGCAAACGCGCGGTTAAATCCATCCAGCTGGGGAGCTTTCGAGGGCATCCCATGCCTTCTGTTCCTGGAACGCCCACAGGACCCTGGCCGAGAGGGGGCGAAGGTGTCCCGACTCTAAGCCCGCCCGCCCGGGCACCAGGGCGGCGCCGCCCGCGGAGCGCAGGGCCGCAGGCGCCGGGCTCTGAGCCCTAGCGGCTGCGTCCGCAGCTCGTCACGCCGCGCCGGGGCGGGGGTGGGGCGGAGGAACTACCGGAGGTTCCAAACTTGGAGACCGCGCTCCGCACCCAGTCCCGCCGGTGCAGACCTGCGGCTGCGGGGGCCGCGCGGCCCCTCGGGGTGGGGAGGGGGTAGGAAGGAGACAGGTGAGACCCGGCGCCCTCCCAGCGCCAGCCTTGCCCCCGCCGTCCTGCCCTGAGAGGGCACTCACCGGCTTTGCACGGGTCCTTGTAGTCCAGCGCCTCCGCCTCATCCTCTCCGTAGCCACCAAAAGTGTAGTCATAGTCGAGGCCAGCGCAGACCCGTAGTTCCGCGCAGAGGACAGCCCCGGTGGCCGCCAGCCACGCGAGCATCCCCGGGGAAAGCCTCTCCAGCCCCATCTTCCTCTCGAGGAAGGGCACCGGTTCCTGTCGCCGCGGAAGGCTCCTCGGCGCGGCCCGGCGCTCAGGTGTCCGGGGACATGGGGCGCCGCCGGGCGGAGAGAGGGCAGGGCGACCTGTCCCCCGGCGCGGGCGAGGTGGCGGGCGGGGGCAGGTAGGGAGCGGGTCCGGGCGGGCGCGCGGCCAGGCTGTCTCCCGGCGGCCGTCCTTTCAGCTACTCAACGGCTCGGCTGCCCCAGGCTCAGGTTCTCGGGCTCAGATCCCGCGTGCACCCCGCACCCGGACCCGATGCCGCTCTGGAAAGACAAGACCAGTCTTCACATCAGCGCGTCTGAGCTGAAAGTGGGGGACCGTGGTCGCGGGTGGGGAGCAGACATTCCTTTGCCGCCAGACCTTAAAAGCCGCAGAAACAGCAAAGCAAGACTGCGAGAAGAGCTAAAGTGGGAGGATTTGGGGATGCACTGTTTGTCTTTCCCCCCAAGGCTGTCTCTTTACCCTCTTCCTAACTTGAAAAAAAAAAAAAATCTTCACGGCATCTAACCCAATCACTTGCATCCTGCTTACTTATTCATACAATCAGGGTCAGGATCCGGGCCACAGCCTCCTCTCCGCCTCCTTTCGGTAGCCCTGTAGGAGCAGACAGACACGAGTGCGCCGAGAATTCCATTTGTAATTTACTAAAGATAAAAATGAATATATCATGCACTGCGTCCACGAACAGCAGTTAATAGATGATGTACGTGCCAGCCGAGAGCGCCAGACCGGGGGTGGGCCAGGGATGCTGACAACTTGGCTCAAACCTCCACTTCCTCCCCAACACAAGCAGTTTGCGTCTCCCCTTTGCCGCCTTTGCCTCGGTACAGCCCGAGGGGAGGAAAAATGGGCCTCCGCGACCGAGGTAAAGAAACTGACTGCTTTCAAAGTCCCACAACCAGCAAAGTTTTCCTAAGAACTGAGATCCTCAGAACTGCAGTTAAAAAAAAAATCCAAAATCCAGTTACAGATTGCAGCAGCAGGAAACGCGAAGACCTAGCCAAGGGCTGCGCTGTGGCTCACGCGGGCTCAGGAAGGGAAGTTGGAAGGAACACTTGGGAAGCAAATTTTCTGTGACAGCTCTGGCGCCCATGCCCAGAGTTGCTCAGTATCCTCTGGCTTCAGTTTTACTTCGGAGGAGAGTGTGTAAAACCTGGCAGCAGGATTAGCGAGGTAAACCACATGTCAGCCTAGCAGACATAGGACAAACACAGGCTGTGGGAAATTGGGGAGAAAAAAAAAAATCAGAGGAAATCTCTGCAAAGCCCCTGTTGTGAGCAATCCCTACATCTGCAAGTAGTTTCCAAAATAGGTGAGAGGACTTCTTCCCCAAATTTCCAAAGGACTCATGATTGGGAGCCTTGCCTTCTCCAACTAAATCTTGAATTATTACTTTCTCAGGGATTTATAAAAAATCTTCTGTTGCCTTTATATCTTAAGATTTAAATGTCCCCCCTTTTCTGAGTTACCATCAACATACACGCTCCTCTAGAGGAAAATGTGAAGAAAACCACACCCATGTGCACACACACACACACACACATGCACTTTTGACAGGTAGACCCAGTCTTTGGTTAGGAGATTGGACTCTGTTTTATGCTTATTAAAGAAAAATTAGAGGCTAAACTTAGAAAAGCTATCAGTTACTTTCAACTTAGAGTAAAAATGATGGGAAGATTGGGTAGAACTGAATGAGTCCATGTTCCTGGCAAAACTGGGGTTTTCTCAAAAGCTGCTACAGTGATGGAACCTCTCCTCCGTAGATCTCAATCTTCTCACCCCAGGTCATAGAACAGAGAACAGTTCTGGAAAGAACATGTTCGATAAGCAAGTAGAAGTATTTGGTTTTGAAATCTCTTGCTGAGTCATTCTCAAATTCTTTTACATCAAAAAATGTTTGCATAATTAATAGTGGTATTCCTCTAGTGCAAGGCTAAAGAAGAATGCATTTTGCTTAGCCTATTTGAAAGCCTAGGAAATACAACTTTCCTTTAGAGGATCCTCTTAAACTGCTGACTCCCTCCTCCCTACTGCCAGACCTTTAAAATGTCCCTTGTTAATCTAAATGACTTACAAACATCTCCCTAGACTATTTAATCATATGTGAATTTGTAAAAGTTTCTACCTGGAGTTCGACTAAACATCACTTACTTTGCAGTAATAACTGTTTCATTCATTTGTCCTGAATAAAATATTATCAGATAGGGACATCTGCCTATTATGTTTTCTGTACAGAATATATCATTGCTCAGTTTTACAATTTTATAAATTTGTAATCTGGAATTACAATGAATGACATAGTAGAAGCTCAAATCAAAATATAGAAGTGTTTCTTTATAGCTAAAATACTTGCAGAGAATTCTTACTTACACCACTATATCCTAGACCTCAAACCCCTGATTTATTTTTAAATATGTATTAAATCTAATTCTGTTTTTCATAATAAAATACCTACTTTAAGTTTTATTTCTACTGTTACTATGATTGTAAACAAAAATAGATTTTGCCTTGCCCCTGAAAAATATAAACTGGTAAGAATTTCTAAGAAAACATAAAAAAAAAAAAAGAATATGCATGTGAGAAAGGAGTTGAGTGTTCTGTCAGAAGCACTAGCCATATATATGCGCCTTATATGAATCCAGTCTCCTGGGAAGATAAAAGAGGAGGTTGATCCTTTAGTAAGACATCCTAAAGAAACCTTGGCTTCTAATTGGCAGGTGCCTCTGACCACCCTTGCCACTTGCAGCAGAATCCCATTGACCCCAGCAATCCTAGGGAGGAAGCCACCCAAAATAACTGAAGTAAGAGGTGTTCTCTGGGAGAAGGCAATGGCACCCCACTCCAGTACTCTTGCCTGGAAAATCCCATGGATGGAGGAGCCTGGTAGGCTGCAGTCCATGGGGTTGCTGAGAGTCGGACACGACTGAGCAACTTCACTTTCACTTTTCACTTTCATGCATTGGAGAAGGAAATGGCAACCCACTCCAGTATTCTTGCCTGGAGAATCCCAGGGATGGGGGAGCCTGGTGGACTGCCGTCTGTGGGGTCGCACAGAGTTGGACACGACTGAAGCGACTTAGCAGCAGCAGCAGCAGCAGCAGCAAGAGGTATTCTCTATGCTGCTTGTCTATTTTGTTTGATATCACAGTAGTTAAACTTGTCTTGTAGACAACATCGGTTAGAAATGTCTATTTTCTAATCAAGTCAATTTATTATTAGCTAGTTGTGATTGTTGTTTGCTATGAAACCAAGTAATACATGAATATTTCCCTTCATGTTCCTTGTCAAAAAGATAACTCAGACATATATGGAAGAAAATGTGTCTCCCTCTCTCCCTTGGTTTCACCCCTGGGAACTGTGTCAACCTTCTAACTAAATAGTGTGCATATATTTTGGCTCCATGAAATTGGGAGACACTGTTTTTTATGGCTTTTAGCTACTCTAGACCTTTTAACTCTCCTTTTCACCCCATTCTTATGGGACCCTCTCCAGCACATGTAAAACTTATTTTACCTTCTTTCTTCTAAGGTTCTCTCTCTCAGCCTTGAGCAATTCTTCAAAGCATCTCTAATTTTTAATTCAGAGTCCCAAATGCAATTGATGCTATGTGAAATCATTTTGGATGATAAAACATTTTTAAGATTTACACATGTGTGTATAATAGAAAAAATTACCAACAAATTTGTGGGGGCATATGCGTGTCTTAAAGGCTTGCCCAGTGGCTCAGCAGTAAAGAATCCACCTGCAATGCAGGAGATGTAGTGTTCGATTCCTGGGTGGGGAAGATACCCTGGAGGATGAAATGGCAACCTGCTCCTGTATTGTTGCTGGGAAAATTCCATGGACAGAGGAGCCTGTTGGGCCACAGTCTGTAGGGTCTCAAAGAGCCAGCAACTGCACACACACATGCTGCTTAGATTTTAAAAGTTAGCTGCTTTATGAAATTAAGTGAATGATATAGGCAGCCCATGAAAGTTAGCTGATCTAATTCAGTTCCTGTGTCTGCCAGCTGGATGCTGTTTATGGATAGGGGTACATAGGAGCTAAATTAATTGCACCTGAACTGCAGTTTATTCCTTCTCTTACCTGCTTATCATGTGTGTGTGTTAAGAGGCTTCAGTCATGTCCAACTCTGTGACCCAATGGACTGTAGCCTGCCAGGGTCCTCTGTCCATGGGATTCTCCAGGAAAGAATACTGGAGTGCGTTGCCATGCCCTCCTCCAGGGGATCTTCCTGACCCAGGGAGCGAACTAGCATCCGTACATCTCCTGCACTGGCACGTGGGTTCTTTACCACTGGCGCCCGGAGGAAGCCCTGCTTATGGCTCATCCTCATTTCTGGTAACACATTGCAATAAGATTATGTTTGGCCACAGCAGTGGCATATATTTGCTGTCAGCACTTTTGGTTTGTTCTCATATTTAGGCATTATTTGCTGTAGAAATCTCAAGAAGAGCCACTAACTTGTATGTTCAGAAACCATGTATTGTCACCTAATGAGATCTAGAAATTATTATATTCTTTATTCAGGCATCCACTTTGCCAAAAGGAAATAGAGGGAATGGAATGGAGTAAGAAGGGGTCATATCACTTCCTACCTCGTGAGACTGATCGGTTTGTCAACCATGCATATTCAGTTGGTAAAATCTGTGCCTGTACTGCATCTTCACTGTGTCCCCTGAGCACCCAGCTGGGGAGGTACAAGAGTGTCACTTAGAATTAGTCTCTCAATCTAAATTCCAGTTTTCTTCTTAACAGCTTGATAACCTTGGACCCATATTTTTAATCTCATGTGCCTTCAGTTTCCTCATGATAAAATGGATAATCTTATTATTTCATAATATTTCACAAAGTTGTTATAAGGATTATTAGTTTATATATGTGCTGTGCTAACTACTATAGAGTGCACTTCTGGTATATGTTTACTATAGTCATTGTACATAAGTTGTAGAAAAGTCAAACTATTTCTAGCTCTTCTAAACATACTATTTGTAAAGACAAAGTGACCCATTGACAGTTATGTTGGAGAGAAGCAGTGGACTAGCTGATTAAAAACATAAACTTCATTAACAGAAGTTCTAAGTCTGACTTTGCCACTGAGGAGCTGTTTGGCCTTGGGCAAGTTCCTTCTCTAGCTTCACTTTCCTGATTTTTGACACAAGAATGAGATACCCAAAAGCTTAGAACTAAAGAATTAAGGAAGATTATACATATAATGTACTTTCTAGTAGGGGTAAATACATTATAAAGAGTGGTTATAACTATTAGTTAGCCCTTTCCTAGTAATTTATGGGGAAGAAGATCATTTCCTCTGTCAGACAAGAAATTCAGCACACACACAAACCTGGTTACAAATTAAATAACCTAGGACAGTTTTATTTGAAAAATTCCAATAATATAAAACCTATCAAATTGAAATAAAAATTTAGGTGATGTTGCTGCTGTTGCTTATAAGTCTCTCAGTCAATATATTTACTTCTGTGACTGAATGTTTTTCATCTAGCCATTTTCTGTCCCCTTGATTTAGCATACATGCTAATGGTCTAATATGCATATAGCATATAGCATATGGTCTAATATGTTTGTATCTTGATATTGTGAGCATTATTTGAAGTACAAATAAAATTTGTACATTTCATCTTACTTTTCTCATGAAGATTAGAAACCACACATTGAAGTTTTCCATAAAACATACTATATACTGTCAACTCACTGAGAATAACTTAAAAATAAAATAATGAAGTAGTACCAGCCTCTTGTGAGAAAGAAACTGTAAGGCATATTATCTGGATCAATCACTTACAAACTTTTTTCTGATCCTCTGCTCCTTTGAAGATAGGGAATAATAGTTAGAATGTGTGAGTGAATATATTACTGTCACCTCATAACCCCTTGTGGCTCAGCTGGTAAAGAATCCTCCTGCAATGCCGGAGACCTGGGTTCAATCCCTGGGTTGGGAAGATCCCCTGGAGAAGGGAAAGGCTACCCGCTCCAGTATTCCGGGCTGGAGAATTCCATTGTCTATGGAGTCTTAAAGAGCTGGACATGACTGAATGACTTTCACATAACCTCTGACCCTCCAGTGAGTGCTTTAACTGGCAGTTCTTTGGGGGCCTGCAGTTCTGCTGATCCAGTGGACTAGTGCTGGGCAGTGGAGAGCTGCATGTGTGACAGAAGCCAAGAGCCAAGAGCCTCTAGCCCCTGGGAGAGCCCATTATTCTTTTGGCCTTTGGTGAAACCTCACTTTACAACATTCCTTCATGACTCCCCAGATTATATCCTAGACGAAAGTGCCAACTCTACCTGCATCCAAGTCAGTGTTTCTCATTGAGACCACATCGTCTCTAGGCATGAATCCCATAAAGCATATGTTGTGCATGTACATATGTACTAGTGCAAAATAAATTTTTAGCTGAGAAAGAGATTGGAGTCTATCCAATTAATATAGCAATCCAAGTGATATAGGTCATCACTGGAAATATTGAACACTGAAATAAATGTGAAAATTAATTTTAAAAATCTATACATTTAATATAAAAACAAAATTTAGGATTAGAAAGTGTCATTAAATCCTTGCTCTACTTGTTAAATATCTTTGGACACATTCTTAGCTTGATTTTTCTCACCTTTAAAATGAAGTGATTACCTGATGTCATTATCTTGTGGTGCAGACACATCCTGTATAATTACTTAGGCATGGAGCATGGTATTTGACAGGACATCCATGGCTGCTCCAAGAACAGAATAGGCACTTAGGTCCTCACCTTCCCCCACCCACAAAGAACAAATATCTGTGAGATCACAGTCAAATCAGACACCCTGAAAAGAAACTTGCAATAAGTATTTACAAAATGGTTGGGAAATACAAGATATTCCTACAGAGGTAAAAAGAGAATCCAAAGGGAGTCTGGAAAGGAAGAATGCATATATTCATAACAGCACTCAGGGGCTTTAGGCTTTATCTCTCCTTTCATCTCTATCTGTAAGCAACTAAATGTCTAAATAGCAGTAATATCCCACAACTAACTTGATTAAATTACCTTCTCACAAAAAATTTCTGACATCCTAGATTTATCAAAGCAAACATCTTTGAGTAAAATTGGAAAAATCATTTCTGGGTAGTTGATTGGTATACACCAAGACTTGTTTGACATCAGTTTTTACGATGCATTGTAAAATCACCAAGTTATTTTATAACTTAACTCTATTCACAACTTGCAGCTGCACTTGAACACTGGTTTTTCCTGTGAATATTTCTAAACTCTCCATCATGCTCTGGGTCTGGTTTTGAGGCCAGGCCAGATATATTTTTTAAGCTGCACTGCTCAGGTGGCAATAATTAATGATCTCGGCCTTCAGCTTCAAGCATGATAACTCACTTTGGATCACTTTTCCAACCACTAAAGCAATAGTTTTGCACTGTAAAACCAACCCCCAATCAATATGAAGCATCTGAGGTGTGTTTATTTATATATTTATTGCTTTCCATCTTTGAAGCCCTTTAACGACATTTACTGATGGTCCTTAAAATAAGTGATCATGGTTTGTTTGAAACTAGCAACACCAACTCTACAACCATAACATGCTGAAGTGGCTACAACTCAGAGGGGACAATGTCCTTCAAGTTTTATCTCTTCCTCACTTTCCAGAAAAAGTTTTTATTCAGACTTACACTATGTCTGACAACCAAAACTAAAAGGAAAAAAAATTTTTTTCAATAGAGCAGAGCACAGCTGGGCCAAAAATATCAAATGTCTGCACCATGGACTCTAGTTTCTTCAGGTCAGTAGAGCACTGAATTAATCACATTGCTTTCCCAGGGTATTGAGGAGAGATGAGTTATCGAAAGCTAATCACTCAGACAAGGTTTTTTGAAAGCACCCCTTACCCTCAATTATCTAGCTATTTCAGATGAAAATGGGTGTGGTGCTTTCATTTTTTGCTACTGGAAAAGTGCTGACACTTCTGCATAATTTCCTCCTTCTTCTACTTTAGTTGGAGTGTATTTGATAGAAGGTTATACTTAGTGCTTTCCAAATTACTATGAGTGCTCTAAAAACACCATTGGTGACTGAGGTCACAGTTCATTTGTAAGGCTGTGCTTAGTATTGAATCCTTTTAAGTACTCTGCAGTAATAAATATAGTGGATTGCTATCCATTTTCTCTTTTTCACTTTTATTCAGAAGGACAAGGAAAGTCTCCTCATCCATATAGGTTCCAACATCAAGATAAAAGTAATTAAAATGCTTTAATAATTTCAAAAACAAATAAGTAATTACACTGCTTTAATAATTTTAAAATAACAACAGATTTAAACATTTCTTAAAACAGTAAAAATGAGCTATTCTCCTTTATTTTCTTAATATCTGAAAACAATTGCTATGAAAAATGGAAATTTCCACGTGTTTGACTTTAAAATCAGTGTAAAGCGTATGACTTTCTCTGTTGAAATCATCAGGCCACATGCAGAGAACCTGAACTGTTTGCTCTTAATTATTAGTAAAACCAGAAAACAATTAGAAGAGCAATTAATTCAATATGTAGTAAGATCTTTTATTAGCCATTTTATTCTAATAACCCAGTATATAAATGCCTCAGTTCACAGGACATGCTCTCAAAGAATAAATAAAATGATCATAAAACAATAGCTCTTTGTATTTTTCTTTCAGTTGATGATCTTTATTATACAAAAACAATGTCAGAGCAGACCAGTTACTAAATTGTGTTCTTCTTACCCACAAAACTTACTTGCCCCTAGCTAAATCTACATTTACTGTTTTGACCTGTTATTTGAGTTACTTTTAAAAAATACTTTCCCAAAATAATAAACATTAAAGTGCATAATGTGATGATAAGTTTTCATTTAGCTCAAAAGAACTAATCTTATTGCATAATTAGTTGTTTCTTTCACATGTCAAGTTAGTACTATAGGCTGAAGTGATGACTTTTTTGATCTGAAAGATTTTCTGTAGCTTTTTAATTTTTAATTTTTTAAATTGCTAATTTTGAATTTCAAACATGAAATCTGCTTTTCTCCAGTTGTCATGATGTGTTTTCCATAAGATCAATACTTCAACCATGTCACTCATTTCTGTGTGCATTATTTGAATGATTTCTCCATTTAAAAGTTCTCCTGAGGATTTATAATTTATATTTTTGTACCACAATTGTGAGATATTTTTGTATATATTTTAAGCATTTTAAAAAAAATTAGTGTTCTAGTTAATACAATGGGCAAAAAATCAAAACTATAAGCTCTGCATCAGAATTTGAATATTAAAAGTACTATATATGATGAAATTTGAAAATTAAGATCACAAGAGGAACTGTGTTGAGTAAAGGACATGATGATATCACATTCTTTCCTAGCAACATGACTAAAACTCTTAAAGAATTACTGAGTTTGTAAGAGTCAAATTTATAACATTGATTATGATTTAATTAAATGTGTCTGGCACCTCATAAAAGAAAGAAAATACAATAATAATCTAAGTCATCAGATAGCCTTAACTATATTGATGTATTGCTCTGAAGAATGTAATACCAGTCCTTCAGATCTTGTTTTTCTGCCAAGTGTTCAAATGCCACATAGCATTGAAATTCTTAGTTTCAAAGACAGAAACAGTACAGGAGTCAGGCACTAATTGCCTTAATGTGTTTTAGTGTATGGTGTTCTAATTGGCATGCTGTGCAAAGCATTACCCAGATTGTACAAAGAGGAGGCCTTATGCAGACTACATTTAGCAACTGTATCCCTGTTGGCTGGTCAGTTAATTTGACATCTGGCAACCTCTAGTGAGAACCAAAAGCTGTTAGCCAACATAAATTTCCTTGTCCAATCGCAGTCCCTATAGAAACTACGGAAAAAGACAGAAAAGAACCTCAGTAAGAATAGAATGTTTTTTTCTTTTTTTCAGATCACAGCATAAATTCAAGCTTGAGAGGATGAAAATATTAAATATATATACATATATACATATATATATATATCTTTAGAAAAATGACCTCAATTTTTTAGAAGTTTCATTGCAGTCAATTACTACTCTAAGAAAATTAAAATTTATACAAACAACAGGAAAAGTGTGAAAAGCTTAATGATAACATAAGTTAAGTATCAAACAAAAAAAGAAAGTAAAATGACTTTCCTATATATTACAAGTAAAACTGGACAGTTATTTGTTTTCAACAACTCTTTTTTAGAAAATATATGTTCAAAGTTTAGAATGATACAACTTTACTATATTTTGAATTAACCCTATAAAGCATAGTGTTAGTTCCTGAAATTAAGATATTAAATAATTAAGTGTATTTCAATGCCAAATGTAAATGTATAAATAAATACATAGGGCATGAATGAGAATATCATGGCCTTAACTCTCAAAGCACATAGCACAGCCCTTGATATTCTGATAAATTTAGTTGTAACATCTATAACTTTTATAACAATGTCTAGTTGATCAAGATTATTATATATTAATGGGATAACATAGGCATAGAAGGATGAGTGACATATGGTCACACTCTGAATGAGTGCATGTCTCATCTAGTAGAGTGGATGTCAGGAATAATGATCAAATATGATAAATACCTTGCATAATAAACAAATGAAAGCTTATAGATGTTCCATTAAAAGTGATCATTTTGCTTTTGCACAGCAAAGGAAACTATAAATAAGGTAAAAAGACAACCTTCAGAATGGAAGAAAATAATAGCAAATGAAACAATTGACAAAGGATTAATTTCCAAAACATATAAGCAGCTCATACAACTCAATACCAGAAAAATGAACAATCCAATCCACAAGCAGGCAAAATAACTAAATAGGCATTTTTCCAAAGAAGACATACAGATGGCTAACAAACACATGAAGAAATACTCAACATCACTTATTATTAGAGAAATGCAAATCAAAACTACAATGAGGTACCACCTCACACCAGTCAGAATGACCAGCATCCAAAAATCCACAGATAACTAGTGCTGGAGAGGATGTGGAGAAAAGGCAACACTCTTGCACTGCTGGTGGGAATGTAAATTGATACAGTCACTATGGAAGACAGTGTGGAGGTTCCTTACAAAATTAAGAATAAAACCACCGTAAGACCCAGCAATACCACTTCTAGGCATTTACCCCAAGGAAACCAAAACTGAAAAAGACACATGTACCCTGATGTTCATTGCAGCACTGTTTATAATATCTTGGATATGGAAGCAACCTAGATATCCATCGACAGATGAATGGATAAAGAAGCTGTGGTACATATATGCAATAGAATACTTAGTTCAGTTTCAGTTCAGTCACTCAGTCATGTCCGACTCTTTACGACCCCATGAACTGCAGCATGCCAGGCTTCCCTGTCCATCACCAACTCCAGGAGTCCACCCAAACCCATGTCCATCGAGTCAGTGATGCAATCTAACCATCTTATCCTCTATCGTTCCCTTCTCCTCCTGCTCTCAATTTTTCCCAGGGTCAGGGTCTTTTCCAATGAGTCAGCTCTTCCCTTCAGGTGGCCAAAGTATTGGAGTTTCAGCTTCAACATCAGTCCTTCCAATGAACACTCAGGACTGATCTCCTTTAGAATGGACTGGTTGGATCTCCTTGCAGTCCAAGGGACTCTCAAGAGTCTTCTCCAACACCACAGTTCAAAAGCATCAATTCTTTGGCGCTCAGCCTTCTTTATAGTCCAACTCTCACATCCATACATGACTACTGGAAAAACCATATCGTTGACTAGATGGACCTTTGTTGGCAAAGTAATGTCTCTGCTTTTGAATATGCTATCAAGGTTGGTCATAACTTTCCTTCCAAGGAGTAAGCGTCTTTTAATTTCATGGCTGCAATCACCATCTACTCAACCATAAAAAGGAACACATTTGAGTCAGTCCTAATGAGGTGGATGACCTAAAGCCTAATATAAAAAGTGAAGTAAGTCAGAAAGAGAAAAACAAATATCATTTACTAATGCATATATATGGGATCTAGAAAGATGATACTGATAAACTTATTCACAGGGAAGCAATGAAGATGCAGACATAGAAAATAGACTTATGGACAAGGGCAGGGGATAGGAAGGAGAGGATGAGAATGGAGACAGTAGCATGGAAGCATATACACTAACATATATAAAATAGTTAGCCAATGGAAATTTTCTGTATGACTCAGTGAACTCAAACTGAGGCTCTGTAATAACCCAGAGGAATGAGAAAGAGTAAGAGGTGGGAGGGAGTTTCAAGAGGGAGCAGACATATGTACACCTATGGTTAATTCTTGTTTATGTATAACAGAAATTAAACCAACATTGTAAATCAATCATCAATCAATTAAAGATAAATAAATATAATTATTAAAGAAAAAGTGATTGCTTTCACTTTAGGGAATGAAGGGAGAGTGTTCATGGGGGTGTTTGACCTTAATAGAGAATATGAGGGAGAATGAAAGAGGAAAAATCAAGCACCTCTCTGCTTTCTTTGGTGCTAAATCCTGTTTATCTTACTTGGCCTTATTTATAAAAATATTATCTCTTTATATCTTACATTGGGTAATAACCTTCTATTTTTTTAAATATTTCACATATATGTTATAACTTTGTATATTTTAATCTTTCTGTTATTAATAACAGTGAATATATTAATGCATTGTTTACACCAGAGTATTTGGTATAAACAAAACACATTTCAAATGGGTTTTACACTTAACATTTATATGTTATTCAATGTTTTGGGACTATAGTTGTTTTGGAAATTATAAAATTCATCCTCATTTAGAAAAACTGGAGTGCTCTGTACCTCCTTAGTGCTCTAACATTTAAAAATGTTTCAAGAAATGTAAATTACATCAAAAATCCTTTTTCAAAAAAAGAGCAAGTTTCTGTGATCAAATAAATATTTTCTTGGTATATATTTTATATGTTTATGTTTTACCCATTTTATAAAATTTGTATGCTGTAGACTAAATAAGTATATTATTTGGACCCAAACTTTTTTGGACAGTCTCTTAAGACTTAGAGTTATTCTTTCACATGTAAGTTTGCTGAGATTTGAGTGTAAGAATGATTCTCATTATGTCCCAAAGATTCCATTGGATAAACTCTACCCAGAAAATAATGATGTATTTTATTTTTAAAACATTTAAAATGCTTTTTATTTTCTTCCCAGCTTTATTGAGTCATAATTGACATGCAGCACTGTGAAAGTTTGAAATGTGCAGCATACTGATTTGACTTACATATCATGAAATGATGACCACAATAAGTTTAGGGAACAGTGATCACTCACACGGATATAAACTTAAAGAAATAGAAAAGAACATTTCTCCCTAGTGATGAGAACTCTTAGGATTTACTCTCTTGGCAACTTTAATATACAACATAAAACAGTGTTAATTATATTAATCATGTTGTAAGTTATATCCCTAGTATTTACTTATCTTACAACTAGAAGTTTGTGCCTTTAGATTACCTTATCCAATTTACCCTACCCCACAACTGGCTGTGGTAACCACAAATCTGATCTCTTTTTCTATCTGTTTGTTTATTTGTTATTGTGGTATAATTGACCTGTAACACTATGTTAGTTCCTGTTACACAATACAGTGATTTGATATTTCTATACATTTCAAAATGATTGTCATGATAAATCTAGTTACCATCTGTTATTATACAAAAATATTGGATAATTGACTATAAAATGTTTTCTCATTTAATCAATCGAGCACAAAATTGATTATATTTGGCCATATTGTGTGTTTGCTATGATTATTTTTTCTCTTCTTTTCTTTTAGGAAATAGCTGTTTAATTATGTTAGTCTAACTAGTTCTAGATCTATTCTTATGAATCTAGCTTCCTAAAATTCTTATAAATTGGTTTACAAATTAAAAAACATCATAAGAAAAAATAGGAGGCTTACATGATATTTTCCCACATCATAATTGGTAATACTGGGGTAGTTTCAAGTTTTGTGATTGCTAACTTAGAAAACGTAATTTTGAGGATGTAATTCAATTAATTAATCAATGTATTGATAATTAAACTAAACAAATGTATGGAATGAGGTGAAAGTCAGAAACTTTATTTTAATTTTTAAGACATCAGCTCTTAGAATCTTTTAATGAAGTTTTGTTGTTATGGATTGTCAAATCATAGCAATTAAAATGATCATAGGTCATGTACAACTTTTTCATTTTTAAAATAATTGAAGTTCTTGTTATCTTGGAGATATGATGAGTATCAGGTAGCCAGTAAGATTCTTTGCTGTTATTGTGCTTAGCTGCTCAGTTGTGTCCCAATCTTTCTGACCCTGTGGACTGTAGCCCGCCAGGATCCTCTGTCCATGGGGATTCTTCAGACAAGAATAATGGAGTGGGTTTCCGTGTCCTCCTCCAGGGAATCTTCCCAACCTAGGCATCGAACCCAGGTTTCCTGCATTGCAAGCAGATTTTTTGCCATTTGAGTCACCAGGGAAACCCAGTGAGACTCTTGGCTCTATTCATTTAATTTGGGTTTAGTCTGAATTATTTCTTTCAGTTTCTGATTTAGGCTTTGAGTCAGATGATTGAGTTTTCAGTTGGCTCACATTCTTTGAAGTGTTTGTGAGTGTCTGTGCCTTAGAAAGTACCTGAGGCTCTTTTAAGTCAGCCATTGGGAGCAGCATTGCTTAGCTATGTCTACACAGTCAAAAGGATATGGATAAAGGCAATTTCTTCCATTGGGTTGGCCAGATGATTCCTTCAGTTTTCAAGTAAAAATAAAATATCCATTTTCATTTTCACAAAGAACTTTATTGAGCAACATACTCACTGTTTTGTTCCACTAACATTTTCTACCTTGTTTTTCAAAAAACTTCATAATTCCATCTTCCCCAAACTTTTAATCTTTTTGAGCAAAAAAGGCACTGTTCCAGGTGCCTTTTACAGTCTTCCACAGAATTGAATTTTTTTTTTTTTCATTAAGAGGATTTTATAAGAGGATTCCCTTTTATTCACACCCTTTCCAGCTTTTATTGCTTGTAGACTTTTGGATCACAGCCATTCTGACTGGCATGAAATAGTACCTCATTGTGGTTTTGATTTGCATTTCTCTGATAATGAGTGCTGTTGAGCATCTTTTCATGTGTTTGTTAGCCATCTGTATGCTTTCTTTGGAGAAATGTCTATTTATTTCTTTGGCCCATTTTTTGATTGGGTCGTTTATTTTTTCTGGAATTGAGCTGCAGGAGTTGCTTGTATATTTTTGAGATTAGTTACACTGTTGGTGGGAATGCAAACTAGTACAGCCACTATGGAGAACAGTGTGGAGATTCCTTAAAAAACTGGACATAGAACTGCCTTATGATCCAGCAATTCCACTGCTGGGCATACACACCGAGGAAACCAGAATTGAAAGAGACACGTGTACCCCAGTGTTCATCACAGCACTGTTTATAATAGTCAGGACATGGAAGCAACCTAGATGTCCACCAGCAGATGAATGGATAAGAAAGCTGTGGTACATATACACAATGGAGTATTATTCAGCCATTAAAAAGAATACATTTGAATCAGTTCTAATGAGGTGGATGAAACTGGAGCCTATTATATACAGTGAAGTAAGCCAGAAAGAAAAATACCAATACAGTATACTAACACTTATATATGGAATTTAGAAAGATGGTAATGATAACCCTGTATGCGAGACAGCAAAAGAGACACAGATGTAAAGAACAGTCTTTTGGACTCTGTGGGAGAGGGAGAGGGTGGGATGATTTGGGAGAATGGCATTGAAGCATGTATAATATCATATATGAAACGAATCACCAGTCCAGGTTTGATGCATGATACTGGATGCTTGGGGCTGGTGCACTGGGACGACCCAGAGGGATGGTATGGAGAGGGACAAGGGAGGGGGGTTCAGGATGAGGAACACGTGTATACCTGTGGTGGATTCATGTTGATGTATGGCAAAACCAATACAATATTGTAAAGTAATTAACCTCCAATTAAAATAAATAAATTTATATTAAAAAAATAAAAATAAACTAAAAAAAAAGAGAATTTTATGAAGATCAAAATAAATAGGAATTCAAAGTTTCCATGTCTAGTGAATATGGCAGATGAATCAACTTCCCTCTCAAACTGGTTGCCTGGTCATCAATGAAACATGCTGTCTTGTATTATCCTGATGTAAGATTATGCATTTTCTGCTGACTAATTCCAGACACTTTTGTCAAGTGCTGGTTTCAGTTGGTTAAACTGGGAGCAGTACTTGTTGAAATTAATCATTTGATTTCTCATAAGGAGCTCATAAATAGAGGACTCCCTTCCAATCCCACCATATACACATCACCTTCTTTGGATGAAAAACAACCGAGCCTTCTTTGCTCAAAAAGATTAAAAGTTTGGGGAAGATGGAATTATGAAGTTTGGTGTTGTGGGTAGCGGTTCATTTCACTTGTTCCATGATCTCAAACACTCCACATTATTGTACAGTATCCACTTTTCATCACCTGTCACAACTTGTTTTAAAAGTCAAATGTTTTCATTACATTTAAGTAGAGAATTGCATGTGGAAATATGGTCAAGAAGGTTTTTTTCCTCTACTTTATATGGAACCCAAACATCAAAGCAATTAACATAACCAAGATAGTACAAATTAGTTTCAGTACTTTGGATATTTTGAGTATGTCAGTTATCTTCTGCATGGTATAACATTGATTGTTCTCAATTAATGTCTTGATTTGATCACTGTCAGCTTCAACTGGTCTACCCAAACATGGGGCATCATCCAGCGAGAAATCTCCAGCATAAAACTTCACAAATAATTTTTGGCATGCTCAATTAGTCCAATGCCTTCCCCATACACTGCATAAATCTTTATTTTTGGTTTTAGTTTCATTTTTGCCTTTCTTGAAAACATTTGGATCACTCTTCTTATACTCTCTTGGCCATTATCTTACACCATCCACAGGTGGGGGCACTCAGAAGCTCTCTAAATTACTCAGAGATAAATTAGTAATGAGTTAATTGAATATTCAAAGAATATATATGTTAGAATTTGTTGCTGGTGGTGTTGAGTAAAACATTAATTTTTAATTTATAAGCTACATGCTAGATAGCCTATCTATCTTTGTGATATTTTTATCATTTACTTTGTTGGTTAGCTGAATTAAAAGGTGCACTCATTTTGACGATGGCAGTTAAATTGGAGGAAGATTTGCTTCTTTCTTGGGAAAGGAGTATGTCAAGGATGTATATTGTCACCCTGTTTATTTAACTTATATGCGCAGTACATCATGCAAAATGCCAGGTTAGAAGACACACACGCTGGAATCAAGATTGCCAGGAGAAATATCAGTAACCTCAGATATGCAGATGACTCCACACTTATGGCAGAAAGTGAAGAACTGAAGAGACTCCTGATGAAAGCAAAAGAGAAGAGTGAAAAAGTAGGCTTAAAACTCAAAATTCAGAAAACTAAGATCATGGCATTTGGTCCCATCACTTCATGGCAAATAGATGGGAAAACAATGGAAACAGCAATGAGACTTTATTTTTCTGGGCTCCAAAATCACTGCAGATGGTGACTGCAGCCATGAAATTAAAAGATGCTTGCTTCTTGGAAGAAAAGCTATAACCAAACTAGACAGCATATTAAAAGCAGAGACATTACTTTGCTGACAAAGGTCCATCTAGTCAAAGTTATGGTTTTTTCCATAGTCATGTATGGATGTGAGAGTTGGACTATAAAGAAAGCTGAGCCCTGAAGAATTAATGGTTTTGAACTGTGCTGTTGGAGAAGACTCCTAAAATATCATACACCGTGACCAAGTGGGCTTTATCCCAGGGATGCAAGGATTCTTCAATATCCGCAAATCAATCAATGTAATACACCATATTAACAAATTGAAAAATAAAAACCATATGATTATCTCAATAGATGCAGAGAAAGCCTTTGACAAAATTCAACACCCATTTATGATAAAAACTCTCCAGAAAGCAGGAATAGAAGGAACATACCTCAACATAATAAAAGCTATATATGACAAACCCACAGCAAACATTATCCTCAATGGTGAAAAATTGAAAGCATTTCCTCTAAAGTCAGGAACAAGACAAGGGTGCCCACTTTCACCATTATTGTTCAACATAGTTTTGGAAGTTTTGGCCACAGCAATCAGAGCAGAAAAAGAAATAAAAGGAATCCAAATTGGAAAAGAAGAAGTAAAACTCTCACTATTTGCAGAAGACATGATCCTCTACATAGAAAACCCTAAAGACTCCACCAGAAAATTACTAGAACTAATCAATGACTATAGTAAAGTTGCAGGATATAAAATCAACACACAGAAATCCCTTGCATTCCTATACACTAATAATGAGAAAACAGAAAGAGAAATTAAGGAAACAATTCCATTCACCATTGCAACGGAAAGAATAAAATACTTAGGAATATATCCACCTAAAGAAACTAAAGACCTATATATAGAAAACTATAAAACACTGGTGAAAGAAATCAAAGAGGACACTAATAGATGGAGAAAATATACCATGTTCATGGATTGGAAGAATCAATATAGTGAAAATGAGTACACTACCCAAAGCAATTTATAGATTCAATGCAATCCCTATCAAGCTACCAACAGTATTCTTCACAGAGCTAGAACAAATAATTTCACAATTTGTATGGAAATACAAAAAACCTCGAATAGCCAAAGTGATCCTGAGAAAGAAGAATGGAACTGGAGGAATCAACCTACCTGACTTCAGGCTCTACTACAAAGCCACACTTATCAAGACAGTATGGTACTGGCACAAAGACAGAAATATAGATCAATGGAACAAAATAGAAAGCCCAGAGATAAATCCACGCACATATGGACACCTTATCTTTGACAAAAGAGGCAAAAATATACAATGGATTAGAGACAATCTCTTTAACAAGTGGTGCTGGGAAATCTGGTCAACCACTTGTAAAAGAATGAAACTAGAACACTTTCTAACACCATACACAAAAATAAACTCAAAATGGATTAAAGATCTAAACGTAAGACCAGAAACTATAAAACTCTTAGAGGAGAACATAGGCAAAACACTCTCTGACATACATCACAGCAGGATCCTCTATGACCCACCTCCCAGAATATTGGAAATAAAAGCAAAAATAAACAAATGGGACCTAATTAACCTTAAAAGCTTCTGCACATCAAAGGAAACTATCAGCAAGGTGAAAAGACAGCCTTCAGAATGGGAGAAAATAATAGCAAATGAAGCAACCGACAAACAACTAATCTCAAAAATATACAAGCAACGCCTACAGCTCAACTCCAGAAAAATAAATGACCCAATCAAAAAATGGGCCAAAGAACTAAATAGACATTTCTCCAAAGAAGACATATAGATGGCTAACAAACACATGAAAAGATGCTCAACAGCACTCATTATCAGAGAAATGCAAATCAAAACCACTATGAGGTACCATTTCACACAGTCAGAATGGCTGCGATCCAAAAGTCTACAAGTAATAAATGCTGGAGAGGGTGTGGAGAAAAGGGAACCCTCTTACACTGTTGGTGGGAATGCAAACTAGTACAGCCACTATGGAGAACAGTGTGGAGATTCCTTAAAAAACTGGAAATAGAACTGCCTTATGATCCAGCAATCCCACTGCTGGGCATACACACTGAGGAAACCAGAAGGGAAAGAGACAGGTGTACCCCAGTGTTCATCGCAGCACTGTTTATAATAGCCAGGACATGGAAGCAACCTAGATGCCCATCAGCAGATGAATGGATAAGAAAGCTGTGGTACATATACACAATGGAGTATTACTCAGCCATTAAAAAGAATACATTTGAATCAGTTCTAATGAGGTGGATGAAACTGGAACCTATTATACAGAGTGAAGTAAGCCAGAAGGAAAAACACCAATACAGTATACTAACGCATATATATGGAATTTAGAAAGATGGTAACAATAACCCTGTGTACGAGACAGCAAAAGAGACAGTGATGTATAGAACAGTCTTATGGACTCTGAGGGAGAGGGAGAGGGTGGGAAGATTTGGGAGAATAGCATTGAAACATGTAAAACATCATGTCTGAAACGAGATGCCAGTCCAGGTTCGATGCACGATACTGGATGCTTGGGGCTAGTGCACTGGGACGACCCAGAGGGATCGTATGGGGAGGGAGGAGGGTTCAGGATGGGGAACACATGTATACCTGTGGTGGATTCATTTTGATATTTGGCAAAACTAATACAATTATGTAAAGTTTAAAAATAAAATAAAATAAAAAAAAAAAAAAAAAAAAAAAAAAAAAAAAAAAGAGTCCCTTGGACTGCGAAGAGACTCAATCAGTCAATTCTAAAGGAAATCAGTCCTGAATATTCACTGGAAGGACTGATGATGAAGCTCCAATACTTTGGCCACCTGAAAGAACTGAATCATTTGAAAAGACCATGATGCTGGGAAAGATTGAACGTGGGAAGAGAAGGGGATGACAGAGGATGAGATGGTTGGATGGCACTACTGACTCAATGGACATGAGTTTGAGCAAGCTCCGGGAGTTGGTGATGGACAAGGAAAGTCTGGGGTGCTGCAGTCCATGGGGTAGCAAAGAGTTGGACATGACCGAGCAACTGAACTGAAACTGTCATCCATTGCAATAAGCATTGACTGTGTTTTCTGTATCAATACTCAGTCTGCTGTAAGATAAATCATATGTTCAGACCTTCCCCACTAGCATTTAAGAATATTTCTGAGTGCTGCATGCTCTAAACTTTGGAGCATACAAACTAAAAAATATAGATTCTACTCAGCTGACTTTTTCATTTTTTAAAAAAATTTCCAACTGGTGCATTGGTACAAAGATGAGAGTGACTTTTCCATTAGTAGTTCCTTTTTAGAAAGATGATATTCAATTTTCTGAGATACTTGATTCTTTCATGGATACTCAGATTTTTACTGTATCTTTAATCAAATTTGACAATTTCATTATTCTTAGAACATTATGACCTCCATTTCATTTGTTTAAGATTTTAAAATTTATAAACACCTATATAAACAATGTTTTATTATGATTTTCTAGATTTTTATTATATAGTTTTCATGTTAGTGTTCTTTTCATTTTCAATTTTATACTTTTCCAGTTTAGATTTTATTTATTTATTAGATTGATCAAAAATATTTTTTAATGCCATTCTCCCAAATCATCCTCCCCCTCCCTCTCCCACAGAGTCCAAAAGACTGTTTTATACATCTGTGTCTCTTTTGCTGTCTCGCATACAGGGTTATCGTTACCATCTTTCTAAATTCCATATATATGCATTATTATACTGTATTGGCAGAGAAGGCAATGGCACCCCACTCTCGTACTCTTGCCTAGAAAATCCTATGGACAGAGGAGCCTGGTAGGCTGCAGTCCATGGGGTCGCTAGGAGTCGGACATGACTGAGCGACTTCACTTTCACTTTCCACTTTCATACATTGGAGAAGGAAATGGCAACTCACTCCAGTGTTCTTGCCAGGAGAATCCCAGGGACGGGGAAGCCTGGTGGCCTGCCATCTATGGGGTCTCACAGAGTTGGACACGACTGAAGCGACTTAGCAGCAGCAGCAGCATACTGTATTGGTGTTTTTCTTTCTGGCTTACTTCACTCTGTATAATCGGCTCCAGTTTCATCCACCTCATTAGAACTGATTCAAATGTATTCTTTTTAATGGCTGAGTAATATTCCATTCTGTATATGTACCAAAGCTTTTTTATCCATTCATCTGCTGATGGACATCTAGGTTGTTTCCATGTCCTGGCTATTATAAACAGTGCTGTGATGAACATTGGGGTACACGTGTCTCTTTCAGTTCTGGTTTCCTCGGTTGTATAATATCATATAAGAAACGAATCACCAGTCCAGGTTTGGTGCAGGATACAGGAAGCTTGGGGCTGGTGCACTGGGATGACCCAGAGGGATGGTATGGGGAGGGAGGTGGGAGGGGGGTTCAGGATTGAGAACACGTGTACATCCGTGGTGGATTCATGTTGATGTATGGCAAAACCAATACATATTGTAAAGTAATTACCCTCTAATTAAAATAAATAAATTTAAATTAAAAAAGTTTTTTTAGTTAATGTTTTTCTTATTGATTTCTTTTACACTTCATACTCATTATATTGAAGCTGATTTTTCTATTTTAAGCAAAATTGTGTGTGTGTCCAAAATTCTGTTTTAAGCAAAAATAAATTTGATGGAATTGCACACTTAGGGAGATCTTGGAAGTTTGAAAAAGCAAGCTTGTTTCTGATCCATCAGGAATGACCCAACAAAACCATAGAACCAGCCTGTAGGGGAGGTTTCATATTTGATACAATCAGAAAGAGAAAAATTGGGATGGATGTCATTGCTAGAAATGTTGACTTCATGAATGCACTCCTTAACTTTGATCTAGGAATCAGCAAGTCACCACCACTGCATCTATTTCTGATGCAGAAAACCCAACTTCTCTACCACAGTGTCTACCAGAAAAAAACTGTAATAGGAAACTTCTTCTCCCCATTTTCACCATTTAGAGCTCTGCTATCCAACATGGCAGTTATTAGATAATTCTGTTGCTAAATATTTGATGCATAGTTAATTCACATGGAAATGTGCTCTAAGTTTAAAATACAAACAAGATTTCAAAGACTAAATGGGAAAACTAAACTAAATGGGAAGACTAAAATGGGATCTTGCACATTTTTACAATGTAAAACATTGTAGCTTTTAAATATTGATTATATGTTGCAAAAACAATATTTTGAATATATTGGATAAAGTCAAATGCATTACTAAAAATTAACTTCATTTGTTTCTTTTTACTTTTTGTGATGTGCCTACTAGAAGAGTTAGCAAAGTATATGTGTTTCAGATTAAATTTCTGTTGAAAACAAACTCACAAGAGTGTGCTCTTGGAGGAACCAATCTCAAATCCAAAATTCTAGTTGTGAGGAAGTCATGTAAAAGTAGGTTTTAGCTTCTCAGTTCCTGTCATTCTCAAAGCCACCCTGCTTGAAAGTTGAAATGTATATTCAGCAAGTTAAGGCATTATATCTTTCACATGAAGTATTTTTAGTGAAGAACTTAGGCAATATCTCATAGTTTAAAATTTATTTTTCTCACTGTAATGCTTTTAGATACTATGTAGCTTTATTCTAATTTCATTAAATTTCACTTGAAAATTAATTAGAAAATTTACGTCTTTAATTTCCAGTTTATTTTTATTTCCTTTTATTTTTTAATATTGTGATCCAAGAAAGTGATCTTGCACATTTTTTTTTTGCTGTTTGTTGTTCAGTTGCCCAGTCTTGTCCTACTCTTTGCAACCCCATGGACTGCCAGGCCTCTCTGTCCCTCACCATCTCCCAGGTTTGCCCAAGTTCACGGCCATTGCACCGGAGATGCCATCCAGCCATCTCATCCTGTGATGCCTTCTTCTCCTTCTGCCCTCAATCTTTTCCAGCATCAGGGTCTTTTCCAATGAGTCAGCTGTTTGCATCAGCTTCTGCATCAGTCCTTCCAATGAGTGTTCAGGATTGACTTCCTTTAAGATGACTAGTTTTATCTCCTTGCTGTCTAAGGGACTCTCAGGAGTTTTCTCCAGTACCACAGTTTGAAGGTATCAAATCTTCAGTGCTCAACCTTCTTTATGGTCTTTTTGGTGTTAGGAATGTGTTAAGATTTTTTTGTGTGTGGCCAAAATAAAACTGCTTTGCAAAAGCCCCATAGACTTGGAAAAGGATCAGGTTTTCTCTTTTGTAACATGACACTAATTAGGATGTGTTAATCTCTTTATTTGTATTAGTTAAAATGTCACTCCCTTGATTTTGTTTTATTATTGTTGTTGTATTTTGTTTTAAGCCCAGATATTGTAAAACAGGAATGTTTAAAAGTCCCCAATTTTGCTAAAACTGACAGAATTAATAGATGAAGTAAAACATTTAACAAAAGAGAAAAACATAGGCTAGTACAAGATATGTGTAATCTAAAAGGTAAAAACAGGAACCATGGAAAGTTCAGTGTGAGTAAACATTTTGCCTGGGACTTTGAAGAAAGATATAATATAGAATAAGACACTTTATGTGACTCTTTACATATGAATAGGACTGGGGTTATAGAAGAGAGACAGAGATTACATCCCATGGAAACAAACTACCTGAGGTTGGTTGTGTGATGATACAGTAAATGTTTGTTAAAGCTAATGGGAGATTGTTAACATTATAAGCAATGAGGAAACATTCAAGATTTTGAGAAACAGAGAGACATAATAAAGTTTATGTTTTTGTTAGAGATGTGGAGGAATATATTGCCACAGTTTGTGTCAGTCATGAGAGAGAAAATGTTAGCCCACTAAATGGAATATAAATTACTCCATTAAGTAAATGTATTAATATGAAGGAAATATTCATAGAACTTGGTGAAGGAGATGAAATTTTCTCAGGAGAAAAAGACAGTGTAAGGAAAAGGAGAGTCAATCCCTACACAAAGAGTTTTACCAGAATGACCAGAGATGTTAGAAACAGGGAAAGATGTGTTAACTCCCCAGTTTATATCAAGGGATTAGATTTGATAGAGTGCCTGAAGAACTATGGATGGAGGTTTGTAACATTGTATAAGAGGTGGTGATCAAAATCATCCCCAAGAAAAAGAAATGCAAAAAGGTAAAATGGTTGTCTGAGTAGGCCTTACAAATAGCTGAGAAAAGAAGAGAAGTGAAAGGCAAAGGAGAAAAGGAAAAATATATCAGTAGTGAATGCAGGGTTTCAAAGAATAGAAAGGAGAGATAAGAAAGCCTTCCTCAGGGATCAATGCAGAGAAACAGAGGAAAAGAGTAGAATGGGGAAACTAGAGATTTCTTCAAGAAAATCAGAGATACCAAGGGAACATTTCATGCAAAGATGGGCAAAATAAAGGACAGAACAGTATGAACCTAACAGAAGTAGAAGATATTAAGAAGAGGTGGCAAGAATACAGAGAAGAACTACGCCAAAAACAAACAAAAAAAGACTTAAAGATCTGGATAACCATGAGGTGTAATAACTCACCTAGACCAGGCATCCTGGAGAGAAAAGTCACGTGGGCCTTAGGAAGCATCACTAGCTAGTGGAGGTGATGATATTCGAGCTGAGCTATTTCGAATCCCAAAATATGATGCTGTGAAAGTGCTACACTCAGTACACCAGAAAATTTGGAAAACACCACAGTGGTCACAGGACTGGAAAGGTCAGTTTTCATTCAAATCCCAAAGAAGGGTAATGCCAAAGAATGTTCAAACTACCACATAATTGCACTCATTTCACATGCTAGCAAGGTAATATTCAAACCCTTCAAGCTACGCTTCAACAATACATGAACTGAGAACTTCCAGATGTACAAGCTGGATTTAGAAAAGGCAGAGGAACCACATATCAAATTGTCAATATTCATTGGATCATAGATGAAGCAAGAGAGTTCCAGAGAAAAACATTTGTTTCATTGCTGATGCCTTTAATGCGTTCACTGCTAAAGCCGTTGACTGTGGATCACAACAAACTGGATCACAACAAATTGGAAAATTCTTCAAGAGATGGGAATACCAGACCACCTTACCTGTCTCCTGAAAAAACTATGCAGGTTGGGAAGCAACAGAATCAGGCATGGAACTAACTGCCTCAAAATCGGGAAAGGAGCACATCAAGGCTGATATCATCACCCTGCTTATTTAACTCATATGCAGAGTACATCATGCGAAATGCCAGGCTGGATGAAGCACAGGCATAAGCTGGAGTCAAGATTTCCAGGAAAAATATCAATAACCTCGGATATGAAGATGACACCACCTAATGGCAGAAAGTGAAGAGGAAATAAACAGTCCCTTGAGGAAAGTGAAAGAGTGAAAAAGGTGGCTTAAAATTTAACATACAAAAAACTAAGATCATGGCATCTGGTCCCATCACTTCATGGGATGGGGAAGCAATGGCAACAATGAGTCAGTCAGTTTAGTAGCTCAGTCGTGTCTGACTCTTTGTGACCCCATGGACTGCAGCACAAAAACTTCCCTGTCCATCACCAACTCCCAGAACTTGCTCAAACTCATCTCCATGGAGTCAGTGATGCCATCCAACCATCTCATCCTCTGGCATCTCCTTCTCCTCCTGCCTTCAATCTTTCCCAGCATCAGGGTCTTTTCAAATCAGTCAGTTCTTCCCATCAGGTGGCCAAAGTATTGGAGTTTCAGCTTCAGCATCAGTCCCTCCAATGAGTATTCAGGACTGGTTTCCTTTAGGATTGACTGATCGGATCTCCTTGCATCCAAGGGATTCTCAAGAGTCTTCTCCAATACCACAGTTCAAAACCATTAATTCTTCAGCGTTCACCTATCTTTAAAGTCCCTCACATCCATACATGACTACTGGAAAAACCATAGTTTTGACTAGATGGACCATTGTTGGCAAAGTGATGTCTCTGCTTTTTAATATGCTGTCTAGGTTGGTCATAACTTTTCTTCCAAGGAGCAAGCATGTTTTAATTTCAAGGCTGCTGTCACCATGTGCAGTGATTTTGGAGCCCAGAAAAAATAAAGTCTCTCACTGTTTTCATTGTTTCCACATCTATTTGCCATGAGTGATGGGACCAGATGCCATGATCTTAGTTTTCTGAGTGTTGAGTTTTAAGCCTACTTTTTCACACTCTTCTTTCACTTTCATCAAGAGGCTTTTTAGTTTTTCTTCACTTTCTGCCATAAGTCTGGTGTCATCTGTGTATCTGAGGTTATTGATATTTCTCCCGGCAATCTTGATTCCAGCTTTTGCTTCATCTAGCCCGGCATGAAGGAAAGATATACCCATTTGAATGCAGAGTTCCAAACAATAGCAAGGAGAGATAAGAAACCTTCCTTAGATATCAATGCAAAGAAATAGAAGAAAATAATAGAATGGGAAAGACTAGAGATCTCTTCAAGAAAATTAGAGATACCAAGGGAAATTTTCATACAAAGATGGACACAATAAAAACAGAAATAGTATGGACCTAACAGAAGTAGAAAATATTAAGAACAGGTGGCAAGAAAACACAGAAGAACTATACAAAAAAGATCCTCACGACCCAGATAATCATGATGGTGTGATCACTCACCTAAAGCCAGACATCTGGGAATGAAAAGTCAAGTGGGCCTTAGGAAGCATCATTATGAGCAAAGCTAGTGAAGGTGATGGAATTCCAGTTGAGCTATTTCAAATCCTAAAAGATGATGCTGTGAAAGTGCTACACTCAATATACTAACAAATTTGGAAAACTCAACAGTGGCCACAGGACTGGAAATGGTGTTTTCATTCCAATCCCAAAGAAAGGTAATGCCAAAGAATGCTCAAACTACTACACAGTTGCACTCATCTCACATGCTAGCAAGGTAATGCTCAAAATTCTCCAAGCCAGGCTTCAACAGTATGTGAACCATGAAATGCCAGATGTTCAAGCTGGATTTAGAAAAGGCAGACGAACCAGAGATCAAATTGCCAACATCTGCTGGATCATTCAAAAAGCAAGAGAGTTCCAGAAAATCATCTGCTTCTGCTTTATTGACTGCCAAAGTCTTTGACTGTGTGCACACAACAAACTGTAGAAGGTTCTGAAAGATATGGGAACATCAGACCACCTGACCTGCCTCCAGAGAAATCTGTATACAAGTCAAGAAGTAACAGCTGGAACTGGACATGGAAAAAAAAAAAAAAGACTGTTTCCAAATCAGGAAAGGAGTGTGTTAAGGCTGTATATTGTCACACTGATTATTTAACTTATATACAGAGTACATCATGAGAAACACTGGACTGTATGAAGCACAAGGTGGAATCAAGATTGCCAGTCAAAATATCAATAACCTCAGAAATGCAGATGACACTACACTTATGGCAGAAAACAAAGAAGAACTAAAGAGGCTCTTGATGAAAGTGAAAGAGGAGTGTGAAAAAGTAGGCTTAAATCATATATGAAATGAATTGCAAGTCTAGGTTCCATGCATGATACAGTATGCTTGGGGCTGGTACATTGGGATGACCCAGAGGGATGGTATGGGGAGGGAGGTGGGAGGGGGGTTCAGGATGGGGAACACGTGTACACCCATGGTAGATTCATGTTGATGTATGGCAAAACCAATGCAATATTGTAAAGTATTTAGCCTCAAATTAAAATAAAGAAATTTATATTAAAAAAAAGAAAAAAAAAAAACTAAACATTCACAAAACTAAGATCATGGCATCTGGTCCCATCAGTTTATGGCATATACATGGGGAAACAGTGGAAACAGTGGTTGACTTTATTTTTCTGGGCTCAAAATCACTGCAGATGGTGACTGCACCCATGAAATTAAATGATGCTTGTTCCTTGGAATAAAACTTATGACCAAACTAGACAGTGTATTAAAAATAAGAGACATTACTTTGCCAACAAAAGTCTGTCTATTCAAGGCTATGGTTTTTCAATTGTCATGTATGCATGTGAGAGTTGGACTATAAAGAAAGCTGAGCACTGAAGAATTGATGCTTTTGAACTGTGGTGTTGGAGAAGACTCTTGAGAGTCTCTTGGACAGTAAGAAGATCCAACCAGTCCATCCTAAAGGAAATCAGTCCTGAATATTCATTGGAAGGACTGATGCTGAAGCTGAAACTCCAATACTTTGGCCACCTGATGGGAAGAACTGACTGATTTGAAAAGACCCTGATGCTGGAAAGATCGAAGGAAGGAGGAGAAGGGGATGACAGAGGATGAGATGGTTGGATGGCATCACTTACTCAATGGGCATGAGTTTGAGTAAACACCAGGAGTTGGTGATGGACAGGGAGGCCCTCGCGTGCTCCAGTCCATGGGATCACAAAGAGTCAGACACGATTGAGTGACTGAACAGAACTGAACATATAAGATAAATAGGCAGGTTGACAATGCACAGCCTTGATATACTCTTTTCCCAATTTGGAACCAGTCTGTTTTTTCATGTTCATTTCTAACTGTTGCTTCTTGACCAGCATATATATTTCTCCAGAGGCAAGTTAGGTGGTCTGGTGTTTTCAACTCTTTAAGAATTTTCCACAGTCTGTTGTGATGCACATGGTCAAAGGCTCTGGCATAGCCAATAAAGCAGAAATAGATGTTTTTCTGAAACTCTCTTGTGCTTTCAGTTGTCCATGTATGTTGGCAATTTGATTTCTCATTCTGACTTTTCTAAATCCAACTTGAACACCTGGAAGTTCACCATTCACATACTGTTGAAGCCAGGCTTGAGAATTTTGAGCATTACTTTGCTAGCCTGTGAGATGAGTGCAATTGTGCAGTAATTTGAACATTCTTTGGCATTGCTTTTCTTTGGGATTGGAATGAAAATGGACTTTCTCCAGTCCTGTGGCCACTGCTGAGCTTTCCAAATTTGCTGGCATATTGAGTGTAGCACTTTCACAGCATCAACTTTTAGGTTTTGAAAAATAGCTCAACTGAAATTCCATCACTTCCACTAGCTTTGTTTGTAATGATGCTTCCTAAGGCCCACTTGACTTCAGTTCCAGGATTCTGGCTCTAGGTGAGTGATCACACCATTGTGGTTATTGAGTTATGAAGACCATTTTTGTATAGTTCTTCTGTACTCTTGCATGAGACCTTTTGAAGGAGGTCACCAGTATCTTCATTACCTCCACCATAGTTTGGCCTCAGGTCAAAGGAGAGGGAACACAGCCCTGCCCATCAACAGAAAATTGAATTAAAGATTTACTCAGTATGGCCTCACCCATCAGAACAAGATCCAGTTTCCTCCACAGTCAGTCTCTTCCATCAGGAAGCTTCCATAAGCCTCTTATCCTTATCCCTCAGAGGGCAGACCAAATGAAAACCACAATCACAGAAAACAAATGAAACTGATCACAGGGACCACAGCCTTGTCTAACTCAATTAAACTGTGAATTATGCTATGTAGGGCCACCCAAGGTTGATGGGTCATCGTGGAGTCTGACAAAACGTGGTCCAGTGGAGAGGGGAATTACAAACCACTTCAGCACTCTTACCTTGGGAACCCCATAAACAGTATGAAAAAAGCAAAAAGATATGACAAATCTAGACAGAGTATTAAAAAGCAGAGACATTCCTTTGCTGACAAAGGTCCATCTAGTCAAAGCTATGGTTTTTTTCAAGTAGTCATGTACAGATGTGAGAATTGGACCATCAAGAAGGCTGAGAACTGAAGAATAGATGGTTTCAAACCATGATGTTGCAGAAAATTTTGGAGAGTACCTTGGACTGTAAGGAGATCAAACCAGTCAATCCTAAAGGAAATGAATCCTGAATATTCACTGGAAGGACTGATGCTGAAGCTGAAGCTCCAACACTTAGGCCATCTGATGCAAAAAGCCAACTCATTGGAAAAGACCTTGATGTTGGGAAAAGTTGAAGTCAGGAGAAGATGGGGACAACAGAGGACAAGATGATTGAATGGCATCACCGACTCAATGGACATGAATTTGAGCAAACTCCAGGACATGGTGAAGAACAGGCAAACCTGGATGCTTCAGTCCATGGAGTTGCAAAGAATTGGACATGACTGAGTGACTCAACAACAACAACAACAACAACAGCAGCAACATCTCCTCTGTGCTCGAGTCTCATGTATTCAATTGCCATTCTTTGTCTGGCTACTTCTTATTCAGTTGAAATTCAACACATCCAAGTTAATTTCTTCACTCAAATTGGTCTTTCCATCCTGACTTTACCCCACACGATAGCCATATTTCTTATCTTGGTGAATTTTCTTTCTTATATATTAAAATTTCTTTGAAAATATTTTCTTAATAGCTACATAATATTCTATCTCATGGAAGTAGCAAAATCACCTTCCTGATTTCTCTTTTTAATTATTATTATTTTTTTACTTTACAATATTGTATTGGTTTTGCCATACATCAACATGCATCCACCATGGTTGTACACGTGTTCTCCTCAATTGTTGAACATGTAGACAATGCCCAATTTTGTGTTGCTTCAGTAAATGTACTAATGTATTAATATCTTAGGCTACTTTTGTAATTTTCTTAGAATATGTTTCTTAGCATAATCCCATAAGATAAAAGCATATAGTGAAATTAATGTCAAAAAGTATGATAATTAATCTCATCCATTATGTTTTCAGAGGGATTTACTATGTTAATAGTCTATCAGCAATATATGAGACTGTGTATTTTTAACATATACACTCTCATATACCTACTCAATACTGACTCAGTACTGAATATAATCTATTTTTCATCTTTCACAACTTTAATTTCCAAAAAACTATAACATTAACCAGAATTTATCTGATTATATACTAGTGATGTTGAACAATTTTTCTTTTATCTATTAAATATTTGTATTATTTTTTTTGAAAATGACCTTTTTATAATCCTTGCCTAGTTTTCAATTGGCCATTTTTTATTTTCCTTATAGGTTTTGTTTTTTTATAATCACTGTAAACATTTTGCTAAATTTTGATATTTTCTTTTTAATATATATGGCATATATGATACATAGAAATTTCCACTTTAGGTGGGGACTTAATTCAATCACTCTTTACTTTTTAATTTCATTTTGTTTTATAATATTATCATTCATATCTAATGATAGCTCAGAGGTAAAGGATCTTCTTGCAATCATGGATACACAGGAGGCACAGATTGGCTTAGGAAGATCCCTTGGAGAAGGAAATGGCAACCCACTCAGGTATTCTTGCCTAAAAAATTCCATGGAAAGAGGAGCCTGTTGAACTATAGTCCATGGGGTCACAGATAGTAGGATGCAACTGAGCATATGGCACACACATTCATATACAAAGATAAGATGATACCTGCAATTTAGGTTCTGCATTTTTATCTGTATTTTCCCTGGTTTAATATACTAGGAAATCAATTTTAACACCATTTTACTGACTGATTCTTCCTTTCACAATAGTTTGTGATATGGGAATCTACTCACAAACTATAGATTCTATTCTTTTTAAGTGTCTGCCTATATAGTGCTACAATATTCTAATTATTATTTTCAATTCATGTGGTCCATTGGAGAAGGGAATGGCAAACCACTTCAGTATTCTTGCCTTGAGAACCCCATGAAGAGTATGAAAAGGCAAAATGAAATGATAGGATACTGAAAGAGAAACTCCCCAGGTAGGTAAGTGCCAAATATGCTACTGGAGATCAGTGGAGAAATAACTCCAGAAAGAATGAAGAGATGGAGCCAAAGCAAAAACAATACCCAGTTGTGGATGTGACTGGTGATAGAAGCAAGGTCCAATGCTGTAAAGAGCAATATTGCATAGGAACATGGAATGTCAGGTCCATGAATCAAGGTAAATTGGAAGTGGTGAAACAGGAGATGGCAAGAGTGATTGTCGACATTCTAGGAATCAGTGAACTAAAATGGACTAGAATGGGTGAATTTAACTCAGATGACCATTATATAGACTACTGTGGGCAGGAATCCCTCAGAAGAAATAGAGTAGCCATCATGGCCAACAAAAGAGTCTGAAATGCAGTACTTGGATGCAATCTCAAAAATGACAGAATGATCTCTGTTCGTTTCCAAGGCAAACCATTCAATAGCACAGTAATCCAAGCCTATGCCAAAACCAGTAACGCTGAAGAAGCTGGAGTTGAATGGTTCTATGAAGACTTACAAGACCTTTTAGAACTAACACTCAAAAAAGATGTCCTTTTCATTATAGGGGACTGGAATGCAAAAGTAGGAAATCAAGAAACACCTGGAGTAACAGGCAAATTTGGCCTTGGAATACGGAATGAAGCAGGGCAAAGGCTAATAGTTTTGCCAAGAGAACACACAGGTCTTAGCAAACATCCTCTTTCAACAACACAAGAGAAGACTCTACATATGGACATCACCAGATGGTCAACTCCAAAATCAGATTGATTATATTCTTTGCAGCCAAAGATGGAGAAGCTCTATACAGTGTGCAAAAACAAGACCGGGAGCTGACTGTGGCTCAGATCATGAACTCCTTATTGCAAAAATCAGACTTAAGTTGAAGAAAGTAGGGAAAACCACTAGACCATTCAGGTATGCCCTAAGTCAAATCCCTTATGATTATACAGTGGAAGTGAGAAATAGATTTAAAGGACTAGATCTGATAGACAGAGTGCTTGATAAACTATGGTCTGAGGTTCATGACATTGTAGAGGAGACAGGGATAAAACCATCCCCATGGAAAAGAAATGAAAAAGAGCAAAATGGCTGTCTGAGGAGGTCTTACAAATAGCTGTGAAAAGAAGAGAAGCAAAAAGCAAAGGAGAAAAAGAAAGATATAAGCATTTGAATGCAGAGTTTCAAAGAATAGCAAGGAGAGATAAGAAATCCTTCCTCTGTGATCAATGCAAGGAAACAGAGGAAAACAACAGAATGGGAAAGACTGGAGTCTCTTCAAGAAAGTTAGACATACCAAGGGAATATTTCATGCAAAGATGGGCACAATAAAGGACAGAAATGGTATGGTCCTAACAGAAGCAGAAGATATTAAGAAAAGGTGGCAAGCATACACAGAAGAATTGTACAAAAAAGATCTTCACCACCCAGATAATCACAATGGTATGATCACTCACCTAGAGCCAGACATCCTGGAATGTGAAGTCAAGTGGGCCTTAGAAACCATCATTACGAACAAAGCTAGTGGAGGTGAGGGAATTCCAGTTGAGCTATTTCAAATCCTGAAAGATGATGTTGTGAAAGTGCTGCACTCAATATGCCAGCAAATTTGGAAACTCAGCAGTGGCCACAGGACTGGAAATGGTCAGTTTTCATTCCAATCCCAAAGAAAGGTAATGCCAAAGAATGCTTGACCTACTGCACAATTGCACTCATCTCACACGCTAGTAAAGTAATGCTCAAAATTCTCCAAGCCAGGCTTCAGCAATACATGAACCGTGAACTTCCAGATGTTCAAGCTGGTTTTAGAAAAGGCAGAGGAACCAGAGATCAAATTGCCAACATCTGCTGGATCATCAAAACAGCAAGAGAGTTCCAGAAAAACATCTATTTCTGCTTTATTGACCTTGGTAAAGCCTTTGACTGTGTGGATCACAATAAACTGTGGAAAATTCTGAAAGAGATGGGAATACCAGACCACCTGCCCTGCCTCTTGAGAAATCTATATGCAGGTCAAGAAGCAACAGTTAAAACTGGACATGGAACAACAGACTAGTTCCAAATAGGAAAAAGTACATCAAGGCTGTATATTGTCATCCTGCTTATTTAACTTCTATGCAGAGTACATCATGAGAAACGCTGGCCTGGAAGAACCACAAGGTGGAATTAAGATTGCCGGGAGAAATATCAATAACCTCAGATATGCAGATGAAACCACCCTTATGGCAGAAAGTGAGGAGGAACTAAAAAGCCTCTTGATGAAAGTGAAAGAGGAGAGTGAAAAAGTTGGCTTAAAGCTCAACATTCAGAAAACTATATCATGGCATCTGGTCTCATCACTTCATGGCAAATAGATGGGGAAACAGTGGTAACAGTGTCAGGCTTTATTTTTTGGGGCTCCAAAATCACTGCAGATGGTGATTGTAGCCATAAAATTCAAAGATGCTTACTCCTTGGAAGCAAAGTTATGACCAACCTAGACAGCATATTAAAAAGCAGAGACATTACTTTGGCAACAAGTGTCCGTCTAGTCAAGGCTATGGTTTTTCCAGTGGTCATGTATGGATGTGAGAGATGGACTGTGAAGAAAGCTGAGCACTGAAGAATTGATGCTTTTGAACTGTGGCGTTGGAGACAACTCTTGAGAGTCCTTTCGACTGTAAGCAGATCCACCCAGTCCATCCTAAAGGAGATCAGTCCTGGGTGTTCATTGGAAGGACTGATGCTGAAACTCCAATACTTTGGCCACCTCATGAGAAGTGTTGACTCATTGGAAAAGACCCTGATGCTGGGGTGGATTGAGGGCCAGAGGAGAAGTGAACAACAGAGGATGAGATGACTGGATGGCATCACTGACTCGACGGACATGAGTTGGGTAACTCCTGGAGTTGGTGATGGACAGGGAGGCCTGGCGTGCTGAGATTCATGGGGTTGCAAAGATCGCACATGACTGAGCAACTGAACTGACTGATATTTATTATGATATATAATTTATATTATGGAATACACATTTCTTTAGGCATATAATTATTTGCTAACAGTGTCCTGAGTCTTTGTTAGCAAAATTCTCTTTGCTAGTTTTACCCATGAACTTCTGTAGTGGCTAATCTTATGGACTGGACCATAGTCTGGGTGTATTTGTGAGATTATTTCTGAATAAGATAAACATCTGAATCAACAGACTGAGTAAGGAATTTGCCTTCCCCAATGTGGGTGGGCCCCAGAGATTTATGTATATGTCTCCTATTAGTTTGGCTTCTCTGGAAAACCCTGATTTCCACCATTTCTAACAGATCTAAGCAAATAAAACTCCACCGAAATTTTTTTTATAATTACATAAAATCTACAAATTAATTAAGAGGTAATTGACATCTCTATACTAATCTAAGTTTTCAGGAACATGTTGCTCACATTCATTTAAGTCAACTTTATTGTCTCTCAATAAAGTTTTCTACATTTTCTTTATAAAGCTGCTGGACTTCCATTAAAAAAAATCATTTTTTGTTGTTTTTAATTGCAAATAAATAGGACATTATCTATCAGAGTAGCTAGTTGGATATTGAGCTTTAAATGAGAATCAGTGGACTCTGATTAGTCATCACTCTTCAGTTCAGTTCAGTTTAGTAGCTCAATTGTGTCTGACTCTCTGCAACCCCATGAACTGCAGTACACCAGGCCTCGCCATCACCAACTCCTGGAGTTCACCCAAACCCTTGTCCATTGTATCAGTGATGCCATCCAACCACCTCATCCTCTGTCATCCCCTTGTCCTCCTGCCCCCAATCTTTCCCAGCATCAAGGTCTTTTCAAATGAGTTAGCTCTTTGCATCAGGTGACCAAAGGATTGGAGTTTCAGCTTCAACATCAGTCCCTCCAATGAACACAGAGGACTTATCTCCTTTAGGATGGACTGGTTGGATCTCCTTGCAGTCCAAGGGACTCTCAAGAGTCTTCTCCAACACCACAGTTCAAAAGAATCAATTCTTCTGTGCTCAGCTTTGTTTATAGTCCAACTCTCACATGCATACATGACCACTGGAAAAACAATAACCTTGACTAGACGGACCTTTGTTGGCAAAGTAATGTCTCTGCTTTTTAACATGCTGTCCAGTTGCTCATAACTTTCCTTCTGAGGAGCAAGCGTCTTTTAATTTCATAGCTGCAGTCACCATCTGCAGTGATTTTGGAGCCCAGAAAAATGAAGTCAGCCACTGTTTCCACTTTTTCCCCATCTATTTGCCATGAAGTGATAGGACCAGATGCTATGATCTTAGTTTTCTGAATGTTGAACTTTAAGCCAACTTTTTCACTTTCCTCTTTCACTTTCATCAAGAGGCTCTTTCGTTCTTCTTCACTTTCTGCCATAAGGGTGGTGTCATATGCATATCTGAGGTATTTCTCCTGGCAATCTTGATTCCAACTTGTACTTCCTCCAGCCCACTCTAGGAGCCTGATTTTTCCCCAAGACAAGTAGGCTTTCAAATATTTGTTTAATAAAGAATTTGTTATTTTGCCTTCCTTTCATTAATGCTCATTAAAGAAAGTAGTGAGTTTTGTTTACATAAAAAAAAAGTATTCTTTGGATTGACTTCATATGTGCTTTAATTTGTGGGGACTAGTTCTACAACACAGAATTGAAGGGCTGATAGAAAAAATATTGGATAAAGGTAGTTTATACTTCTCCCTGGCCTCCAGCAATAGATTTGGAAACATCCTGTCTTAATTCTCCCAGAAAGAGGAAACTAGCTCTCCTCCCGCCTAGAAATACTACACAAAATGCAGGAGGAAAAAGAATAAACATGTTTATTTATTTTTCACTGTGAGTATATTTCACACAGGTCATCAGCTGACATCAGCAGATGGACCCACAGCAATGAGGCAGGTAAGATAAATTGCACCCTTGACTGTTAAAATAACTAAATCATTTCGATTTGACACTCAAATAATAATGTTTAAACAATTAGGTTTCTTGAACAGACAATAAAATATCCTTTTAATTTAAATCAAATATCCTTTTTAAAGGCAACAATCAAACTTAAGATGTTTCATTTTTGCATATCAGGATAACTGGAATTCAAAGTATTAATACCAGTCAATGAAGTACACAGCAATTAAACCTGGATATTTGCATACATTCTCTGTAGGTGTCAGCATTGCTTTATAACAGTTACACATACAGAACTGTGTTTTCATCATGTCACAGGATATAATTTTTATGTTCAATTCAGACCTAAAAACTCAGAAGAGTCAATCCAAGGCTTTAGAACATCTCCCAAACTATTCTTTATTTTTTAACATAATGAATTGTGACTGAATGATTAAATTCCAGGTAGTTTTTTTTTAAAAAAAAGTATGTTCATGTTTCTGCTTTAGGCAAGAATGAGTATTTTCAAAGTTTTGAATGGCATTCTCTGAATTTAAAAAAATGCTTTGAAAATATATTCTGTAATATTCTTAGAACCTAATTGTATTTGGAATACTTAGAAATAATTTACTGTGAAATATATAATTTATTTATAAGTAATTTATTATCATGATACTTTATAAATAATTTATAAGTAATTTATTAGCACAATAATTTATTGTGAAATATTTTATTAGAAATAACTATTCCATTATTTATTATGGAGAGAACAGTTAATGTAGCATTCTTCAGAGTGATTCAAATGGCAGATATGACTGCATCATTATGTACATTTCGTTTTCCTTAAGTTTCCAGAAAAAAAAAAGATCTTAGAATATGATGCAGAAGATGCTATAACAAGCAAAGCCCTTTCCATTAGTAGTATAAAAATAGCCACAACTAAAGAAAATATATATAAAATTATATAGCAGGAAATAAAGTGGACCAATTATGTTAAGATTTTTTCACTGGATTGGGTTATTAGAATTCAGTCTAAAGAGGACTTACTTTATTTATTTTTTAAAATATTTTTCTTTATTCTTGTAAGTCAAGGTTTTTTTTCAAAAATGTACCTCTTGATTAGTCTTTCCTGAAATGCAACAATTCAATGTGTTTAAACAAATTTTTTTATATAGCTCAGAAACGTTTTCTAATTTATTTTGAATATTTTTCTTGTTAGGTTTAAAAATAGGAAGAAAATTGCTTTATAGTATTTTGTTAGTTTCTGCCGTATGTCACATGAACCAGTCATAGGTATACATATGTCCCCTCCTCCTGAACCTCCAACTCACCTCCCACTCCATCCCACCCCTCTAGGTTGTCACAGAGCACCAAGTTTGAGTTCCCTGTATCATGCAGCAAATTTTCACTGGCTGCCTCGTTTGCACATGTCTCAGTATTACTCTTTCAATTTGTCCTTCCCTCTCCTTCCTCTACTGTGTCCACAAATCCGTTCTCTATGTCTGCATCTCCACTGCTGTCCTGCAGGTAGGTTCATCAGTACCACCTTTCTAGATTCCATACATATGCATTAATATACAATATCTGTTTTTCTCTTTCTGACTTACTTACTTTGTATAATAGACTCATGTACCCCAATGTTCATTGAACCAGTCTACAATAGCTAGAACATGGAAGCCACCTAGATGTCCATCAACAGATGAATGGATAAAGAACTGTGATACATATATATTAATACAATGGAATATTAATATTACTCAGCCATAAAAAGCAATGTGTTTGAGTAATTTCTAATGAGGTCGACAATCCAAGAGCAATTATTTTTAAAAGGAGAGATGTACACATTCACACCAAGAGGGTATCTATTCTAGAGGCAGTTCTCATTATCTATGCTTCTATCTATCTATCTATACTTTGTTAATGCTTACTATATTCAAAGCTTTGAAAATTCAGTAACATCTTGAAGTGATGGAATCTGGTTTAATAAACGCTTTGTATATCTGAACTTGCACCCACAAGCAGTCCTGCTACACATAGCCTCTGTCAGTAGGGACTTATTTAGTGTCTACACAGTTCTCATTCTCTATTGCATTGTTAGTGTTACTAAGGAGAGTGTAACACTTAAAAGAGACCAAATCACTTGAATTATGTTCAAGTTTGTGATCACAAATCCGAGATTACATGCACTTATAATTGTAAGTGATTGCATATTGTAAACCGTAATGTATTCCAGAGAAAACTCAGGATCTTAGAAAGTACATAGCCAGGTGTGGAAGTCAGTGTGGAAGTCATTTCAAGCAAGAAAAAGACAAATCTTTCTATTCATTCATTGCTTGCTTTATTTATTTATTGCAGGTTTATTTTTCTTAAATTTAACTATACATTAATTTAAAACATTTCATTTGTACAGCAAAGTAATATCTTATAATAACCTTTTTATTTTTCATTGAAATATATGTTACTTACAGTATTATATTAGTCAGGTGTACAACATAGTGATTCAATATTATTTTATTAATAATATTCCATACATAGTTATAAAATATTGATTGTATTCCCTGTGCTGTACAATACATTCCTTTTAATTAATTTATTATATATATAGTAATTTGTACCTCTTAATCCTGTTTATGTATTTAATCCCTCTCCCCACTGCTCTCCCTTCTGGTAACCACTAATGTGTTCTCTGTAAGTCTATTTCTGTCATGGTGTATTTGTTTTATTTTCTTTAAATTCTAAAATCAGTTGCTTTAAATGATATTCTAGTAACTAGCAATTTTGCAAGTTTTTTTTTAATATATGCACATGTTAATGTTAGTCAATGTTATACATTTTTCTCCAGTAAATAATACCAAAATAATTTTATAATCATTTTTCAGCTCCTTTTTAGGCAGACATTTTTTAGAACATCTCAAATAGGACAGTTCAGTTGTTAAAAATAATCAAAAGCAGTTTCTCTTTAAATTCTACACAACATATAGAATCTCACTTGTAGCTTTAGAAAAATATCAGAAATATCAGAAATTTCCTCCAAATCTCTCCAGAAAGTAAATCCTTATGAACCAACGTTGATTATTTTATCATGTAAAAGTGAAATAAAGTCCATCTGAAACACACTACCTAGAGAGCACCACTATGTGCAGCTTATTGCCAACATGAAGATATTTAGAGGGAAACCAATAGAAAATTATACCTCTTAGAGATTAAACATCCAAAGTAATTTTTTCCTGTCATTATTCATTTAAATAAAGTTAATTTTTTATGGATTTCAGTGGAAATCATTCCCATACATACATACTTACAAAGTTAGTAAAATTAATAACCAAATGATAGCAAAATTGGTTTTGATGGTTTGAGTATATGGGACAAAAGTTCAAAATGCTGGAGCTGGAAAGGAATATATGTGCAATCTAATCCAGTTGTTTCATTATTATAGATGAGAAAACTGAGGTTCAGGAAGGTTTCATCATTCACCCAGTCACTCAGGACCAGTCCCACCAAGCCAAAGTTCCTCATTGTGATCTCAGCATTCTTTCTTTGGTCCATGAAACCTACAGATTGATTTTGCACTTGTAATGTCTAAACAGAATCTGATTGTGCCACAGCTTGTTCAAGTTTTTAAATGAACTTATTTAATTATAATTCAAAATAAATATATTTGTTTATTATATAAATATGGTTGTCTTAGGTAAAATAAGCTGACTTTGGAAAATTTTACATTTAATTCAAATACCATGCTGCTGCTGCTAAATCACTTCAGTCGTGTCCGACTCTATGCGACCCCATAGATGGCAGCCCACCAGGCTCTCCCATCCCTGGGGGTCTCCAGGCAAGAACAGTGGAGTGGGTTGCCATTTCCTTCTCCAATGCATGAAAGTGAAAAGTGAAAGTGAAGTCGCTCAGTCAAATACCATAATTTCACATAAAAGCAGGCTTAAAAAATTAAGGTGGTCAGTTGAGGGAAAGGATGGGTGCCCCATAGCAGGAGAGCTGAGGGTGGCTCATCCTGTGGAGCCAAGCAGTGTTGCTAGAGGGCCAGAGTCCCCTTTGGGCCACTGAGGTGTGCACTTTAAAATGACTGGAATGGCAGGTTTTTATCCTCCGTGTACTTTGTCACTACTTTACTATGGGCTAATGCAGAAGACTCACAATCTCCAAAATGAAAACCCCAATCCCAGAAATATAACCAAAATGATAACATGTATCACAGCCTTCTGTAACTCAGTGGAGCTATGAGCCATGCTGTGGAGAGCCACCCAAGACAGATGAGTCATGGTGGAGAGTTCTGACAAAATGTGGTCCACTGGATAAGAGAATGGCAAACCACTTCAATATTCTTGCCTTGAAAACCTCATGAACAGTATGAAAGGGCGAAAAGATATGTCAATGGAAGATGAACCCCCAGGGTCAGTAGGTGTTCAATACGCCACTGAAGACAAGTGAGAAATAACTCCAGAAAGAATAAAAAGCCTGGGACAAAGTAGAAACAATGCTTAGTTGTGAATGTGCCTGGTAATCAAGGTAAAGTCCAATGCTTTAAAGAGCAATATTGCATAGAAACTTGGAATGTTAGGTCCATGAATCAGGGTAAGTTGACATGGTTAAGCGGGAGACGGCAAGAGTGAACATCAACATTTTAGGAATCAGTGAACTAAAATGTATGAGAATGGGAGAATTTAATTCAGGTGACCATTATATCTACTACTGTGGGCAAGAATCCCTTAGAAGAAATGGACTAGAGTCAACAAAAGAGTTTGAAATGCATAACTTGGATGTAATCTCAAAACCAGCAGAATGATCTGTTTGTTTCCAAGGCAAACCATTCAATATGACAGTAATCCAAGCCTACGCCCCCACCACTAATGCTGAAGAAGTTAAAATTGAACAATTTTATGATGACCTTCTAGAACTAATCCCAAAAAAAGATTTCCTTTTCATAGGGGATTGGAATGCAAAACTAGGAAGTCAAAAGATACCTGGAGTAACAGGCAAGTTTGACCTTGGAGTACAAAATTAAACAGGACAAAAGCTAACAGAGTTTTGCTAAGAGAGCACACTGGTCATGGCAGACACCCTCTTCCAACAACACAAGAGACAAGTATACACATGGACATCACCATATGGTCAATATCGAAATCAGGTTGATTAATATTTGCAGCTGAAGATGGAGAGGCTCTACACAGTCAGCAAAAACAAGACCAGAGCTGACTTTAGCTTAGATCATGAACTTCTTATTACCAAATTCAGACTTAAATTGAACAAAGTAGGGAACACTACTGGACCATTTAAGCATGGCCTAAATAAAATCCCTTATGATTATACAGTGGAAGTGACCAATAGATTCAAGGGATTAGATCTAGTAGACAGAGTGCCTGAAGAACTATGGACAGAGGTTTGCAACATTGTACAGGAGGCAATAATCAAAACCATCCCCAAGAAAAATAAATGAGACAAGGTAAAATGATTATCTGAGGAGGTCTTACTGAGTAAAGAAAAGAAGTGAAAGGCAAAGGAGAAAAGGAAAGATACACCCATCTGAATGGAGAGTTCCAGAGAATAGCAAGGAGAGATAAGAAAGCCTTCTTAAGTGAACAATGCAAAGAAATAGAGGAAAACAATAGCATGGGGAAACTAGAGATCTCTACAAGAAAATTGGAGATACCAAGGGAATATTTGATATAAAGATGGGCATAATAAAGGACAGAAACAGCAAGGACCTAACAGAAGCAGAAGAGGTTAAGAAGAGCTGGCAAGAATATATGGAAGAACTATACAAAAAAAAAAAAAAAAGGTCTTAATGACTCAGATAACCACAGTTGTGTGATCACTCACCTAGACCCAGACATCCTGGAATGTGAAGTCAAGTGGATCTTAAGAAGCATTACTAGGAATAAAGCTAGTGGAGGTGATGGAATTCTAGCTGAGCTATTTCAAATCCTAAAACATGATGCCATTAAAGGGCTGTACTCCATATGTCAGCAGATTTGGGAAACTCAGAAGTGGCCACAAGATGGTAAAAGGTCAGTTTTCACTCCATCCCAAAGAAAGACAATGCCAAAGAATATTCAAACAGTGGATAATTGAACTCATTTCTCATGCTAGTAAGGTTATGCTCAAAATCCTTTTGGCTAGGCTTTAGCAGAATATGACTGAGACCCTCCAGATGTACAAGCTGTGTTTAGAAAAGGCAGAGGAGCCAGAAATTAAATTGCCAACATCTACTGGATCATTGAAAAAGCAAGGTAATTAGAAAAAAAAAAAAAAAAGCTACTTCTGTTTCACTGACAATGCTAAAGCCTTTGACTGTGTGTGTGTGTGTGTGTGCATAAATGCTCAGTCATGTCCAACTCTTTGAGACCCCATGGACCAGGCTTCTCTGTCCATAGGATTTTCTAGGCAAGGATACTGAAGCAGGCTATCTTTTCCTTCTTTAGGGAATCTTCCCAACCCAGGGTTCAAACCTGTGGTCTCTTGTGTCTTCTGCATTGGCACGTGGATTCTCCACCAGCTGACACACCAGGGAAGTCCTAGGATCACAAGAAACATTGGAAAATTCTTAAAGAGATGGAAATTCCAGACCACCCTACCTGTCTCCTGAGAAACCTATATGCAGGCCAAGAAGCAACAATTAGAAATGGACATGGAACAACTGACTGGTTCCAAATTGAGAAAGGACTACATCTAGGCAGTATATTGTCACCTGCTTATTTAACTTATATACAGAGTACATAGTGTGAAAAGCCTGGCTAGATGAATTACAAGCTGGAATCAAGATTGCTGGGAGAAATACCAACAACCTCAGTTATGCAGATGATACTACTCTAGTGGCAGAAAGAGAGGAAGAGCTAAAGAGCCTCTTGATGAAGGTGAAAAGAGAGAGTGAAAAAGGGAGGGGGTTCAGGATTGGGAACACGTGTACACTCGTGGCAGATTCATGTTGATGTATGGCAAAACCAATACAATATTGTAAAGTAATCAGCTTCTAATTAAAATAAATAAATTTAAATTTAAAAAAATAAAAAGACTTAAAACCAAAACAAAACAAAACTCAACATTCCAAAAACAAAGATCATGGCATCTGATCCCATCATTTCATGGCAAATAGATGAGTAAAAAGTGGAAACAGTGACAGATTTTATTTTCTTGGGCTGCAAAATCACTGTGGACGTGATTACAACCACAGAATCAGAAGATGCTTGCTCCTTGGAAGAAAGCTATGACAAACCTAAACAGTGTGTTAAAAATTAGAGACACCAGTTTGCCAACAAAGGTCCATATAGTTAAAGCTATGATTTTTTCAGTAGTCATGTACAGATGTGAGAGTTGGACCATCAAGAAGCCTGAGCGCCAAAGAATTGATGCTTTTAAATTGTGGTTCCAGAGAAAACACTTGAGAGTCCCTTGGACAGCAAGGAGACCAAACCAGTCAATCCTAAAGGAAATCAACTCTGATTATTCATTGTAAGGACTAATGCTGAAGCTGAATTTCCAATACTTTGGCCACCTGATGTGAAGAGCCAACTCATTGGAAAAGACCCTGATACTGGGAAAGATTGAGGGCAAGAGAGATGAGGTCAGAAGTGGATGAGATGGTTAGATATGAGACACCAGAGATGGTCAGAGATGAGACATCACTGACTCAATGGACATGAATTTGAGCAAACTCTGGGAGATAGTGAAGGACAGGGAAGCCTAGTGTGCTGCAGTTCCTGGAGTTTTAAAGAGTTGGACATGACTTAGTGTCTAAACACCACCACCATTGAGGGAAATAGTCTAATCCTTTGTACTACGTGTATTGTCATACTATGAATTTCTCAGTATTATTAGTGTGACTACTCCAGTCTGTAGACTAGATGTTAAATATAAACATCCTTTCATAAAACAGAGCATAATGGAATTTCTGTCTGATAAGCCATACATGTATTTTTATTTGTATTTCCCTATTATTCTACAGGTAGTTAAATCTAAAACTATATTTTAGGAATATTCCATTGATAGAACAACTTATAACAACATTATCATATTTGCAACTCATTCATTGGGCTCTATTTCTGATATTTACTAGTCCATAATATTATAGTGTTTTGAATGCATCTTTTAAAGTGTTGTGTTTAAAACTTAGGTGAAACTCTATCACTTTTTCTTTCTGCTAATAAATCTCATTGCTGACCAAATTTCACAAGTTGAATTACTTTCTTTTTAGATTGTGTCACAAATAATTAGAAGCTACTATCAAGTTTCTAAAAGGTGCACATAGTGCATATTCTTTGACAATTAAAATCTCTTCATCACAAATATATTCCTAGGGTGACCATGTATTCTCATTTCCTTCTTTCTCCCACTCAGTCCTAGTTTTTGCCTGTAGCTCCAAAAGACTAATAGTATTCCTGTCACTTTCAAAACTATCTTAGTTTAGGTGACAATTTTTTATGCTTACTATAGCAATGATACAAGCAAAATAACTACAGTAAAACTGTCCTCCTAGTATACAAAAAATGATAAAATATTGGGGAAACTGCTTAGAGTTTGGTATGTGAACCTGAATTTACTGCTGTAATTAAAACTAAATCCCTCATGTCCTCTGTCCAATTGTCCATATTTTTCATGGTCACAAGAAGCCGTTTTGAGGGTTAGCATGTTATTTGCTCCACAAGGCCTCAATTTTGCCTTAACAACTCTCATATTTGGAAGGTCAATGTTGCTAAGAATCCTTATCTTTTCTCTCTAAAAAGTTGTAACTCTATCTAAAAATCTATATGCCATGATTTCTAACCTTCTTTAATCACACAAAACATAGTTGTCCTCCTTCCTCCTTTTTCTTGTCATAAAAGAGCATCTAAGAAGGTTTGGAGCTGAAAGAGCTTTCAAACTTTGGCCAGAGCCTTCAGACAGTACAGAGGTAGAATACTTTGTCTTCATTAGCCTCTGTGTCAAGAATATTTAAAAATTAATAAATTTTAATTTTACATAATCAATTCCTTGAGCTTATAATCAATCTTGAATTATTTAACTTGTGGTTTTGAGATAATCAAGGTTGATGGTTAAAAATAATTTATATCACTTACACAATCATAAACTGGTTTATTCTCAATTTAAGAGAGAAAAAATGAAATCTTTATTGCTCCTGTGTATTATATGACTTCTGGTAATATTTCTGATACTCTTATTAACTTGCTGAGTTCTGGCAAAGAGGCATTGCACATTTTAGCACTTACAGTAGTCCTGGCACAAAAGATCATGAATAAAAATTCATTTTTCTATGGGCAAAACAAATACTTTTACACTGAGAATTCCCTTGAATTATTACAGATTAATAGTGTTTTTCTGTGTGTGTGTGATGTGTGGTGGGTGTGTTTAGTTTGTGGCTGTGTGTGGTTATATGCATATGGGAAAGGGAGAGAAAGAGAAAGCAGTTTTTAACCACATTCATCTCTCTGGAATGGTTCTTGCTAACTTAACCACCATGGCAGCTCACAGGCAAGAATGAATTAAAAGGAAAAAAAAAAATCCCTTTGAAACGGGAAGACACAAAGCTTATGACAGAGGAAATTAATCCAGTTCAATTGTTAAAGTAACATATAGCAATACTTGGGTATATATCCTTAGCTAAGAAAAAAAAATCAAAGAGTAATTTTTTATGTTAAGAAAATTCAAAAATTAAAACATTTCATTTGACTGGAATGCCAAAGAATGCTCAAACTACCGCACAATTACACTCATCTCACATGCTAGTAAAGTAATGCTCAGTTCTCCAAGCCAGGCTTCAGCAATATGTGAACCGTGAACTTCCTAATGTTCAATCTGGTTTTGGAAAAGGCAGAGGAACCAGAGATCAAATTGCCAACATCAGCTGGATCATCAAAAAAGCAAGAGAGTTCCAGAAAAACATCTATTTCTGCTTTATTGACTATGCCAAAGCCTTTGACTGTGTGGATCACAATAAACTGTGAAAAATTCTGAAAGAGATGTACCAGACCACCTGACCTGCCTCTTAAGAAATCTGTGTGCAGGTCAGGAAGCAACAGTTAGAACTGGACATGGAACAACAGATTGGTTTCAAATAGGAAAAGGAGTACGTCAAGGCTGTATATTGTCACCCTGCTTATTTAACTTCTATGCAGAGTACATCATGAGAAATGCTGGGCTGGAAGAAGCACAAGCCAGAATCAAGATTGCCAGGAAAAATATCAATAACCTCAGATATGCAGATGACACCACCCTTATGGCAGAAAGTGAAGAGGAACTAAAAAGCCTCTTGATGAAAGTGAAAATGGAGAGTGAAAAAGTTGGCTTAAAGGTCAACATTCAGAAAACGAAGATAATGGCATCCGGTCCCATCACTTCATGGGAAATAGATGGGTAAACAGTGGAAACAGTGTCAGGCTTTATTTTTGGGGGCTCCAAAATCACTGCAGATGGTGACTGCAGCCATGAAATTAAAAGATGCTTACTCCTTGGAAGGAAAGTTATGACCAACCTAGATAGCATATTCAAAAGCAGAGACATTACTTTGCCAACAAAGGTCTGTCTAGTCAAGGCTATGGTTTTCCCTGTGGTCATGTATGGGTGTGAGAGTTGGACTGTGAAGAAGGCTGAGCACCGAAGAATTGATGCTTTTGAATGGTGGTGTTGGAGAAGACTCTTGAGAGTCCCTTGGACTGCAAGGAGATCCAACCAGTCCATTCTGAAGGAGATCAGCCCTGGGATTTCTTTGGAAGGAATGATGCTAAAGCTGAAACTCCAGTCCTTTGGCCACTTCATGCGAAGAGTTGACTCATTGGAAAAGACTCATGCTGGGAGGGATTGGGGGCAAGAGGAGAAGGGGATGACAGAGGATATGATGGCTGGATGGCATCACTGACTCGATGGACGTGAGTCTGAGTGAACTCCAGGAGTTGGTGATGGACAGGGGGGCCTGGCATGCTGTGATTCATGGGGTTGCAAAGAGTCAGACATGACTGAGCTACTGAACTGAACTGAATTGAAGTTAATTCAACCCAAAAGGATTATTTAGAGGCCCACAGCTTTCAGAGTTCAATTGGAAATATAATAAAATTAAATTCCTCGTAATTAAAACTGTGTTATAAGCAAAATACCAACTCTTTGTCCAGTTAGAGCAAATGTCAAACACTAGAGACCACATGAATAAGTGAAAATTAGAGATGAAATGAGGATATGAGCCTGTTAGATTTCACAGCTTAACACGTGTATACCTGTGGTGGATTCATGTTGATATATGGCAAAACCAATACAATATTGTAAAGTTAAAAAATAAAATAAAATTAAAAAATGACACCGGAAAAAAAAATAATAATGTTGAGATCCAGCCTCCTTAAGTTCAAAGATGAAAATGAGAAGATTAAAAAAGAAACAGACAGACAAAATGGCAAAGGAGTAGGTGGAAGTGGAATACATATCTCCATGGATGCATCAGGAATACAACTTCAGATGCAGAAGATCTCACAGAACATTGGCTGAGAGTGGGCAGGAGTCTGACCATCAGAAAAGAAATATATAGATCCACACGATATTCAGTAGGATGAGGGAAGGAAGGGAAAAAGAGGAGAGTGAGCAGGACAGGAGCTGCTACTGAACCAAGGGCTAGACCCCTACATTGGGGCAATTATTTGGACAGAGGGGAAACATTTGAGGCTATTGGAGCATGCAGCAGCTGATCTTTGAGAGCCTGAATTGAGTGAGAGCCACACAGACCATCCTTGCCACAGGCCTATGTACTCTGCATAGGGACACAAGTCCCCTGGAACATGCAGTGCCTGGGAGCTGGAGCAAAGGGATTAGAAAGCAATCCCAAGGTGAGGTCTGCTGTTGACTATGAGGAGATGGCACATGGAGATGTGAGGGAGGAGACTGCAGTGGGGAATACCTTTGGAGAAAAGCTTGGCAGCCATGGAAGCAAGGTGACACTACTGAGTCATGTGTTGGGGGTGGAGCCGTCAGTGCAGCCTCTAACCACACAATGGCACAGGCAATAGATCAATAGTGAGACTCCAGAGAGAGTGGCCCTTTAAGTGCATGATGCCTGGAGCAATAAAGACCCCAGCTGAAGGTGCCTTTGAATGCCTGCTACCCAGAGCAAGTGAGAAGGACCAGTCAGGGAAGCCCTTTCAATGTCAATTGCCAGAGGATAGAAAAAGACTGAGATTCCCTGATAGTTCAGCTGGTAAAGAATCCACTTGCAATGCAGGACTCTAGCAGTGCCAGTTTTCTTGTGCCTGAGGCTGCCAACATCCCTTCACACTTGATGCCACCAGGGTGCCTGTGATCCAAATAGCAGTGCCAACTCCACACATGATCCTCACTAAAGCAGAAATGCCAGAGGCTAGAAAAAACCCTAATAGCATCATATCTCCTGTGGCCATGACAGCTGGTTCCTCTATGTACCTGACTCTCCAATCCAATCCCATAATCCAAGCAGCTGTGCCACTTCCATGCATGATCCCCGCTGGGGCAGAACTGCCAGAGGCTAGGAAAAATCCATAAGAGCATCATATCTCCTGCTCCAGTGGCCACCGATTCCCCTGCATATCCGATGCTACCAGGGTCCCTGTGATCCAAGGAACTCTACCACCTCTGTACATGGTCCTTGCTGGAGCAGACCCAAGTCCTAAAGGACAGCCTCAGGAGCAAATTCCTGTGGATGACATACATGAAGAGGTGGGGATAAAACCACAATTGAAACCCAGGGGCAATATGGCTAAGGAAGAGGATCAAAAAACTTCCCACCAGCTCTATAAGCTGCAGATTAAATTCACACAGCTAGACAGATTCTGTGTGTATTAAATATATCAAAGGACAATGAGAATTCCCACAAAAGGTACTAGCTCAGGCAGCTGTGTGCATCGGAGGCAAGAACATTCAGGAGTAGGGCCAGATCAGAGTCTGACCTGTCCTCACAGAAAGTCCAGAGACCAACCCAGTATTTGAGGGCATCCTAGGGAATCAGAGGTGGACCGCGACTCTCAGCTAGGGAAAGGAAGCTGACAGCTGAGACCTGAGAAAAATATTTATTATTATTCTTATATTTTGACTTGTTCTGTAGTTGGTTCTGGATTTTTATTTTTTATTTTTTGTTACTGCAGTTGTTGATTTTATTATTACTATTAACTAAGCTTTTGAGAAATTTTTTTATCATAGTTTTTATTTCCTTTATGTATTTGTACATCTACATTGGCTTTTTGTGGTTCTGTGTGGTTTTCCTTTTAATTTGATTTTCTGATTTTTGTTTTGTTTTGTTTTTCTTTTTGTTCTTATCCTACTGTAGTTATCATTTAACATATATAATTTTTAATATGCTTCTATGTAACTTTGCTTTTCTATTTTATTTTTCTTTGCTTCCTTTTCTTTCTTTATTTCACCATGTTTGCTAGTTTGTTTTGTTTTCTTTTCTTTATTCCCCTGTTGGCACTCTGTGATTATTTTCTTTAACTGTTTGTGTTTTAGTTAGCTTTGTTTTTAATTGATCAGTATCATTTTTGGCCTCCTTTGCTTTCTGGGTCACTGTCTTGTACTTTGTTTTCTTTGGGGTATTTTGGTCATTAGTGTGCATATTTGTGTATACTCTTTTTTGTTGTTATTATTTGTCTGATTTTGTATTTACCATTTGTCTGGGGTTTGCCTTTTGTTACTTATTCTGTTTTATACTTTTGTATGTTGTTGTTGTTATTTTTTAATCCCCTTTAATGCCAAAATAAATAGGTTGTGGAATCTCAGATACCTGGCCAGAGATTGGGCCTGAGCCTTTGGAGTGGGAGTGCTGAGTCCAGGACACTAGAGTCCCAGAGAATTCCTGACCACAGGGAATATTAATTAGTGAGAACTCCCATGAAGTCCTCAACTTACATGCAAGACCCAGCATCACCCAACTGCTGGCAGTACACTAAGGAGGATTCCTGACCCAAACAATGTGCTGTGCTTAGTCACTCAGTTATGTCTGACTCTTTGTAACCCCATGGACTGTAGCCTGCCAGGCTCCTCTGTCCATGGGGATTCTCCAGACAAGAATATTCGAGTGGGTTGCCATGTCCTACTCCAGGGCATCTTCCCAACTCAGGGATCAAACCTAGGTCTCCCACATTGCAAACAGATTTTTTACTGTCTGAGCCACGAAGGAAGCCCAAACAATATGCAAGAAAAAACACAAACTCATTCATCAGCAGAAAAGCTTCCCATTGACACCCCAAAACATACCACTTCATGGAACACTGCCCATCACAGGGGGGAAAAAAAACTCTTCCTCCCACCAGAATTCAGGCACAAGCCCCTCCCAACACAAAGCCTACACAAGCCACAGAACCAACCTCACCCACAGAGGGAAGAAACCAAAAGGAAGAAGGGATATGACCCTAAAGCCTGGGAAAAGGAGATTTCAAAAACAGTAAGTTAGAAAAAAAGAGAGAGAGAGAGAAATATTGTGCAAATGAAAAAAGAAGGTAAAAACTCACAAAACCAAATAAATGAAGAGAAATAGGCAAATAGTAAAGATGATACAAAACCTTGAAAATAGAATGGAGAAAATACAAGAATCAATTAATACATTTAACAAAGACCAAGAGAAATAAAGAATAAATAAGCAAGAGATGAATAACAAAATAACTGAAATTAAAAATACTGTGTGCTTTGGTAAATCACTTCAGTCATGTCTGACTCTTTGTGACCCTATGGACTATAGCCCACCAGCCTCCTCTGTCCATGGGATTCTCCAAGCAAGAATACTGGAGTGGGTAGCCATGCCCTTCTCCAGGCGATCTTCCCAACCCAGGGACTGAATCTTTATCTCTTATATCTCCTGCAGGAATCAATTACAGAATAACTTAGGCAGAAGAACAAATAACTAAGCTGGAAGATAGAATAGTGGGAATAACTGCTGAAGAGCAGAATAAACAAAAAAGAATGAAAAATATTGAGAATAGTCTCAGAGACTTCTGGGACAACATTAAACACACCAATATAAAAATTGTAGGGGTCTCAGAAGAAGAAGAAAATAAGAAAATTTTTGAAGAGATTATAGTTGAAAACTTCCCTAACATGGGAGAGGAAACAGTCAATCAAGTCCAAGAAGCACAGAGAGTTCTATAAAGGATAAACCCAAGGAGAAACACACCTAGACAATAGTAATCAAGCTAACAAAGGTTAAAAACAAAGAAAAAACTATTACAGGAGCACCAGAAAAGCGACAAGTAACACAAGGGAAACCCCGTAACAGTTGATCTTTCAGCAGAATCTCTACAGGCCAAAACGGAATGACAGGATATATTTAAAGAATTGAAAGGAAAAATCTATAATCAAGATTACTCTACCACACAAGGATCTCATTCAAAATTGATGGAAAAATCAAAAGCTTTACAGACAAGCAAAAGTTAAGAGAATTTAGCACCACCAAACCACTTTTGTGACAAATATTAAAGGGACTTTGATAGGCAGGAAACACAAGAGAAGAAAAGACCTACACAACAAACACAAAACAAATAAGAAAATACAAATAAGAACATATATGCTAACAATTACTTTAAATGAATTAACCAAAAAACAGACTGGCTGAATGTATACAAAAACAAGACCCATATACGCCCTGTCTGTAGGAGACCAAATTTAGATTTCAAAACACACACTGACCTAAAGTGAGAGGATGGGAAAAGATATTCCATGCAAATGAAAATCAAAATAAAGCTGGAGTAGTAATTCTTATATCAGACAAAATAGACCTTAAAATAAAGAATATTATGAGAGATAAGGAAGAAAGCTACATGATGATCAAGTGATCAATCCAAGAAGACATAATGATAATAAATAATTATGCATCCAACATAGGAACACCTCAATACATAAGGCAAACACAACATAAAAGGGTAAATTGACAGTACCACAATAATAATGTGGAACTTTAACACCCACTTACACCAATGAATAGATCATTAAAACAGAAAGATAATAAGGAAACAAGAGCCTTACATGACACACTATACCAAATTAACCTAATTGATATCTTCAGGATTTTCCATCAAAATTCAGAATACATTTTTCTTCTCAAGTGCATATGGGGCATTCTCTAGGACAGACAACATCTTGGATCACAAATCAAGCCTCAATAAATTTAAGAAAATTGAAATCATATCAAGCATCTTTTTTGACCACAATGCTATGAGAGTTGTGGGAAAAAACTGTAAAAACCATAAACACATGGAGATCAAACAGCACATTTCTAAATAATGAACAGGTTACTGAATAAATCAAATGGGAAATCAAAAAAATTCCTAGAACAAATGATAATGAAGGCACAATGACTCAAAACCTGTGAGATGCAGCAGAAGCATATCTAAGGTGAAAATTTATAGCAATACAATCTTACCTCAGGAAACAAGAAAAACATCAAACCTAAATTTACACATAAAACAGATGTAAAAAGAAAAACAAAAACCCCAAAGTTAGCTGAAGAAAAAAAATAATAAAAATCAGAGCAGAAATAAATGAATAAAAAATGAAGTAAACAATAGTAAAGATTTATAAAACTAAAAGCTGGTTCTTTGAGAAAATTGACAAACTATTAGCCAAACACATCAAGAAAAAATGAGAGAGGAAACAAATCAACAAAATTGGAAATGAAGGAGAGGTTAAAGTAAATAATGCAGAAATAAAAATGATCATAAGAGATTATTACAAGCAACTGTATGCTAATAAATTGAAAAAATCTGGAAGAAATGGACAGATTCTTAAAAAAGTTCAACCTTTTGAGACTGAACCAGGAAGAAATAAAAACTATGAATAAGCCAATCACAAGCACAGAAATCACAATCAAAAATCTTGCAAAAAAACAAATCCCAGGGCCAGATGGCTTTGCAGGTAAATTCTATAAAACATTTAGAGAAGACAAAATGCCTATCCTTCTGAAACTTTTCCCCAAAAAATGCAGCGGAAGAGATACTCCCAAATTCTAATTATGAGGCCACCATCACCCCGATACCAAAACCAAATGAAGCCATCACAAGAAAAGAAAGTTACTGACCAAGATAACTGATGAGGATAGATGCAAAAATCCTCAACAAAATTCTAGCAAACAGAATTCAACAACACATTACACCATGATAAAATTGGTTTTATCCCAGGAATGCAAGGCTTTTTTGATATATGCAAATCAATCAATGTGATACACCATATTAAAAAATTGAAAGACTGAAAGTCATATAATAATCTCAATATTGTAAAGAAAGCTTTTTACAAAATTCAGCATCCATTTAAAATAAAAACTCTTCAAAAAATGAGCATAGAAGGAAACTACTTTAACATAATAAAGGCCATACGTAATAAACCCATCAGATCAGATTAGATCAGATCAGTCCCTCAGTTGTGTCCTACTCTTTTCCACCCCATGAATCGCAGCACGCCAGGCCTCCCTGTCCATCACCAACTCCTGGAATTCACTCAGACTCACGTCCATCAGTCCAGACTCAGTCCAATGTCCATAGTTGCTGGATGGCATTTCATGCCATCCAGCCATCTCATCCTTTGTCGTGCCCTTCTTCTCTTGCCCCCAATCCCTCCCAGCATGAGTCTTTTCCAATGAGTCAACTCTTCGCATAAAGTGGCCAAAGGACTGGAGTTTCAGCTTTAGCATCATTCCTTCCAAAGAAATCCCAGGGCTGATCTTCAGAATGGACTGGTTGGATCTCCTTGCAGTCCAAGGGACTCTCAAGAGTCTTCTCCAACACCACACTTCAAAAGCATCAATTCTTCAGCGCTCAGCCTTATTCACAATCCAACATTCACATCCATACATGATCACAAGAAAAACCATAGCCTTGACTAGACGAACCTTTGTTGGCAAAGTAATGTCTCTGCTTTTGAATATGCTATCTAGGTTGGTCATAACTTTCCTTCCAAGGAGTAAGCGTCTTTTAATTTCATGGCTGCAGTCACCAACTGCAGTGATTTTGGAGCCCAGAAAAATAAAGTCTGACACTGATTCCACTATTTCCCCATCTATTTCCCATGAAGTGATGGCACCGGATGCCATGATCTTCATTTTCTGAATATTGCGCTTTAAGCCAACTTTTTCACTCTCCACTTTCACTTTCATCAAGAGGCTTTTGAGTTCCTCTTCACTTTCTGCCATAAGGGTGGTGTCATCTGCATATCTGAGGTTATTGATATTTCTCCCAGCAATCTTGATTCCAGCTTGTGTTTCTTCCACTCCAGCGTTTCTCATGATGTACTCTGCATATAACATATAAACAGGGTGACAATATACAGCCTTGACAAACTCCTTTTCCTATTTGGAACCAGTCTGTGGTTCCATGTCCAGTTCTAACTGTTGCTTCCTGACCTGCATACAGGTCAGGTGGTCTGGTATTCCCATGTCTTTCAGAATTTTCCACAGTTTATTGTGATCCATACAGTCAAAGGCTTTGGCATAGTCAATAAAGCAGAAATAGATGTTTTTCTGGAACTCTCTTGCTTTTTCCATGATCCAGCAGATGTTGGCAATTTGATGTCTGGTTCCTCTTCCTTTTCTAAAACCAGCTTGAACATCTGGAAGTTCATGGTTCGCATATTGCTGAAGCCTGGCTTGGAGAATTTTGAGCATTACTTTACTAGCGTGTAAGATGAGTGCAATTGTGCAGTACTTTGAGCATTCTTTGGCATTGCCTTTCTTTGGGATTGGAATGAAAACTGACCTTTTCCAGTCCTGTGGCCACTGCTGAGTTTTCCAAATTTGCTGGCATATTGAGTGCAGCAATTTCACAACATCATCTTTCAGGACTTGGAATAGCTCAACTGGAGTGCTGTCACCTCCACTAGCTTTGTTCGTAGTGATGCTTTCTCAGGCCCACTTGACTTCACATTCCAGGATGTCTGGCTCTAGGTGAGTGATCACACCATCGTGATTATCTGGGTCGTGAAGATCTTTTTTTTGTACAGTTCTTCTGTGTATTCTTGCCATCTCTTCTTAATATCTTCTGCTTCTGTTAGTTAGGTCCATACCATTTCTGTCCTTTATCGAGCCCATCTTTGCATGAAATGTTCCTTTGGTATCTCTGATTTTCTTGAAGAGATCTCTAGTCTTTCCCATTCTGTTGTTTTCCTCTATTTCTTTGCATTGATCACTGAAGAAGGCTTTCTTATCTCTTCTCGATATTCTTTGGAACTCTGCATTCAGATGTTTATATCTTTCCTTTTCTCCTTTGCTTTTCACTTCTCTTCTTTTCACAGCCTTTTGTAAGGCCTCCTCAGACAGCCAATTTTGCTTTTCTGTATTTCTTTTCCATGGGGATGGCATTGATCCCTGTCTCCTGTACAATGTCACGAACCTCAGTCCATAGTTCATCAGGCACTCTATCTATCAGATCTAGGCCCTTAAATCTATTTCTCACTTCCACTGTATAATCATAAGGGATTTGATTTAGGTCATACCTGAATGGTCTAGTAGTTTTCCCTACTTTCTTCAATTTCAGTCTGAATTTGGCAATAAGGAGTTCATGGTCTGAGCCACAGTCAGCTCCTGGTCTTGTTTTTGCTGACTGTATAGAGCTTCTCCATCTTTGGCTGCAAAGAATATAATCAATCTGATTTCGATGTTGACCATCTGGTGATGTCCATGTATAGAGTCTTCTCTTGTGTTGTTGGAAGAGGGTGTTTGTTATGACCAGTGCATTTTCTTGACAAAACTCTGTTAGTCTTTGCCCTGCTTCATTCCGTATTCCAAGGCCAAATTTGCCTGTTACTCCAGGTGTTTCTTGACTTCCTACTTTTGCATTCCAGTCCCCTGTAATGAAAAGGACATCTTTTTTGGGTGTTAGTTCTAAAAGGTCTGCTAGGTCTTCATAGAACCATTCAACTTCAGCTTCTTCAGCATTACTGGTTGGGGCATGGACTTAGATTACTGTGATATTGAATGGTTTGCCTTGGAAACGAACAGAGATCATTCTGTCATTTTTGAGATTGCATCCAAGTACTGCATTTTGGACTCTTTTGTGGACCATGATGGCTACTCCATTTCTTCTGAGGGATTCCTGCCCTCAGTAGTAGATATAATGGTCATCTGAATTAAATTCACACATTCCAGTCCATTTTAATTTGCTGATTCCTAGAATATCGACATTCACTCTTGCCATCTCTTGTTTGACCACTTCCAATAGCAAACATTATTCTCAATGATGAAAAACTGTAAGCATTTCCCTGAATATCAGGAACAAGAAAAGGGTGCCCACTCTTGTCACCATTATTCAACATAATTTTTAAAGTCTTAGCTATAGCAATCAGAGAAGGAAAAAAAAAGAAAAAGAAAAGGAATTGGTAAAGAAGTAGTAAAACTCTCACTATTTGCAAATGACATGATACTATACATAGAAAACCCTAAAGATACTTCAATATATGCAGTATCAGAATTTTCTATCCGAAAATTACTAGAGCTTATCAGTAAAGTTAGTAAAGTACAGGATCGACAATCAATACACAGAAACCACTTGCTTTCCTGTACACTAGCAATGAAAAATCAATAACAGAAATTAAGAAATCAATCCCATTTACCATTGCAACAAAAAGAATAAAATATCTAGGAATAAATCTACCTAAGGACACAAAAGAGCTATATATAGAAAACTGTAAGACACTAATGAAAAAAATCAAAAATGACATAAACAGATGGATACATATTCCATGTTTCTGGGTTGGTAGAATCAATATTGTGAAAATGTTTGTACTACCAAATGCAATCTACAGATTCAGTGTAATCCCTAACAAATTACCAATGGTAATTTTCAGAGAACTAGAAGAAAGCATTTCACAATTTTATGGCAACCCAAAGGACCCTGAATAGCCAAAACAATCTTCAGAAAGAAGAATAGAGCTGGAGCAATCAGCCTTCCTGATTTTAGAATATACTACAAAGCTATAGTCACCAAGAGAGAATATAGTACTGGCACAAAACAGAAATATACACCAATGGAACAAGATAGAAAGCCCAGAGATAAACTCACACATCTATGTGCACTTATTTTTGACAAAAAAGTTAAGAATATACAGTGGAGAAAAGACAGCCTCTTCAAAAAGTGATACTGGGAAAATTAGACAGCTACATGTAAAAGAATGAAATTAGAACACGTCCTAACACCATACACAATCATAAACTCAAAATGGATTATAGACCAAAATGTAAGATCAGAGACTATAAAACTTTTAGAGGAATACATAGGAAGAACCCTCTAAGACATAAATCACAGCAAGATCCTCTATGACAAACCTTTTACAGTGATGGAAATAGAAGCAAAAATAAATAAGTGGTACCTAATTAAACTTAAAAGCTTTTGCACAGCGATGAAAACTATAAACAGGCAATTCTCCCCAAGAATGGGTGAAAGTAATAGGAAATGAAACAATTGACAAAAGATTAAATTACAAATATACAAGCAACTCATGCAACTCAATATCAGATAAGCAAAGAATCCAGTCAAAAAGTGGGTAGAAAACCTTAACAGATATTGCTCCAAAGAAGACATCGAGATGGCTGAAAAACACATGAAAAAGATGTTCAAGGTCACTCATTATTAGAGAAATGCAAATCAAACTACAATGAGATATCACCTCACACCAGGCAGAATTGCCAGCATCAAAAAAATCTACAAACAATAAATGCTGGAGAAAGTGTAGACATAAGAGAACCCACTTGCTTTGTCAGTGGGAATGTAAATTGATACAGCTAACATGGTAGACAGCATGGAGATTCCTCAACAAACTAGGAAGAAAACTACCATATATCCCAACAATCCCACTACTGGGCATATACTCTGATAAAACAATAGTTGAAAATGACACATATACTGCAGTCTTCATTGCAGCACTCTTTACAATAGCTAGGAGATGGAAGCAACTTAAATATCCATTGACAGATGAATGAATAAAGAAGCTATGGTACATATATGCAGTGGAATATTACACAGCCATAAAAAAGAATGCATTTGAGTCAGTTCTAATGAGGTGAATGAACCAGAGTCTATCATACAGAGGGAAGTAAGTTAGAAAAAGAAAAACAAATAGAGAGATTACTTTGCCAACTAAGTTTCGTCTAGTCAAGGCTATGGTTTTTCCTGTGGTCATGTATGGATGTGAGAGTTGGACTGTGAAGAAGGCTGAGCACTGAAGAATTGATGCTTTTGAAGTGTGGTGTTGGAGAAGACTCTTGAGAGTCCCTTGGACTGCAAGGAGATCCAACCAGTCCATTCTGAAGATCAGCCCTGGGATTTCTTTGGAAGGAATGATGCTAAAGCTGAAACTCCAGTCCTTTGGCCACCTCATGAGAAGAGTTGACTCATTGGAAAAGACTCTGATGCTGGGAGGGATTGGGGGCAGGAGGAGAAGGGGACGACAGAGGATGAGATGGCTGGATAGCATCACTGACTTGATGGACGTGAGTCTGAGTGAACTGCAGGAGTTGGTGATGGACAGGGAGGCCTGGCGTGCTGCGATTCATGGGGTCGCAAAGAGTTGGACACGACTGAGTGACTGATCTGATCTGATCTGATCTGAATGTGTATATATGGAATCTAGAAAGATAATACTGATGAACTTATTTGCAGGGCCACAGTGGAGATGCAGACATAGAGAACAGACTTGTAGACTAGGGGTGAGAAGGGAGTGAGCCAAATGGGGAGAATAGTGTGGAAACATATACATTACCATATGTAAAATAGGTAGCCAGTGGCAATTTGTTGTATGATGCAGGGAACTCAAACCAGGGCTCTGTGATAACCTAGAGGGGTGGGAGGTGGAAGGAGGTTCAGGAGGGAAGGGCCATATGTATACCTATGGCTGATTCATGATGATGTATGTCAGAAACCAACACAATAGTGTAAATAAATTATCTTTCAATTAAAAATAAATAAACTTATAAAAAGTAAATGAAAATAAAATAAATAAGCAAAAATATGGTCTGTGATATTACCTTCACTGTTTGGCCCAGAAATTACGGCAACAGAAAAATGACCTGGCATCTTGCTAGTGTAGCCTATATTGAAATTATTGCCCAGTTTTGGGCTTACACTATGTTCATTATTCTTAAAATCTGATGAAGTTTTTAAATTTTAATCCAAATCATAAAAATGAATATTAATATTAAAGAGCAAAATATGGTCTGGTTACATCCAGATTAAATAAAGTACAAAAACAATTAAGATAACATTATTCTGACACTAAAATTTTATTGAGTAGTAGCTATATTAAAACTATCTTGATAATATAATTAATATCATTATTATTCTTTTAAAATATTTTAAAAACACATACACATTTGGTCTCCTTTGGATGTAGGGAGTCTTGACACACCGGAGATCAGGCAAAATCAGCCTTCATCTTGAGTTACTGAGTTTCACACAAGTGAAGCTTCACACAAGTGAAGCTTCTTCTTCTAGTCTGGGTGCTAGACCTTTCAACAGTGGGCCTCAGGCTCTCACTAGGCCATAGATAGAAAGCATGTCATCATTTTTACCTTTTTTCTGGGCCTCTTAAAGAGTGACATCCTCTGATTATCTGGAGCTGTTGAGAACAAGTCATTGCTTAGCTCAGAAGTAAATACTATGGGAAGGACCTAGAGAAGCAGAAGAGATTAAGAAGACATGGAAAGAATACACAGAATAAGTATAAAATGAAGGTCTTAATGACAGATAATGATGATGGTGTGGTCACTCACCTAGAGACAGACATCCTGGAGTGTGAAGTCAAGTGGGCCTTAGCAGGGACTAATATGAACAAAACTAGTGGAGATGACAGAATTTGAGTTGACCTATCTCAAATCCTAAAAGATGATTCTGTTAAAATGTTGCATTAAATATATCAGGAAATTTGGAAAACTCAGCAGTAGCTACAGGATTGGAAAAAGTCAGTTTTCATTCTAATCCCAAAGAAGGATAATGCCAAAGAAAGTTCCAACTACTATATGATTGCATTCATTCTGCATGCTAGCAAGGCTATGCTCAAAATCCTTCAAGCTAGACTTCAACAGTATTTGAACTGAGAATGTCCAGATGTAAAAGCTGAGTTTACAAAAAGGCAGAGGAACGAGAGATCAAATTGCCAAAATTTGCTGGATCATGGAGAAAGCAAAGGAATTCCAGAAAAACATCTACTTCTGCTTCATTGACTATGCTAAAGCCTTTGATTGTATGGATCACAACAAACTGTGGAAAAATTGTAAAGAGGTGGGAGTACCAGACCCCCTTGACTATCACCTGAGAAACCTGTACCCAGGTTAATAATCAACAGTTAGACCTGGACATGGAACAACTGACTGGTTCAAAATTGGGAAAGGAGTATGGCAAGGCTATATATTGTCACCCTGCTTATTTAACTTCTATGCAGAGTGGGTTTCCCAGGTGGCACAGTGGTAAAGAATTCACTTGATAATGCAGGAGACACAGGGGATGTAGGTTCAATCCCTGGGTTAAGACTATACTCTGAAGTAGGAGATGACAACCAGATCCAAGATTCTTGCTGAAAAATTCCAACAGAGGATCCTGGCAGGCTACAGTCCATGATTGCAAAAGAGTCAGATATGACTGAGAGCACACACACACACACATCATGTGAAATGGGCTAGATGAATCACAAGATGGAATCAGAATTGTCAGGAGAAATATCAATATCCTCAGATGTGTAGATGATACCACTCTAATGACAGAGAATGAAGAGGAACAAAAGAGCCTCTTGATGACAGTGAAAGAGAAGAGTGAAAAAGCTGGCTTAAAGCAAAACATTAAAAAAAAAAAAAACAACTAAGATCACTAAATGTCCCATCGATTCATGACAAATATAAGGTGGAAGCAGTGGAAGATTTTATTTTCTTGAGCTCCCAAATCACTGAAGACAGTGAAATTAAAAGATGCTTGCTCCTTGGAAGAAAAGCTATGACAAACCTGGACTGTTTTAAAAAGCAGAGACATCACTTTGTCGACAAAAATCTGTATAGTCAAAACTATGGTTTTTCCAGTAGTCATGTCCAGATGTGAGAGTTGGACAGTAAAAAAGTCTGAATTTAAAAGAATTGACACAATTGAATTGTGGTGCTGGAGAGGAATCTTGAGAGTGAGTCCCTTGGATTGCAAGTTCAAACCAGTCAATCCTAAGGGAAATCAACTCTGAATATTCATTGGAAGCATTGAAGCTGAAATTCAAATACTTTGATGTGAAGAGCCAACTCATTGGAAAAGACCCTGATGTTGACAGATTGAAGGCAAAACTAGAAGGCGGTGATAGAGGATGACATGGCTAGATAGTATCACTGACTAAATGGACATGAATTTGAGCAAATTTAAGGAGACAGTACAGAACAGAGGAAACTTTTGTACTGAAGTCCATGGGCTTTCAAAGAGTTGGAGAGGACTCAACAATGACAACAAAATACTAGGAACTTGGGAGTTGAGGTGACTCTTTTTAGAATTCTCCCCTAAGTGAGTGCTTTAAGCCTAAATTTTCTAGACAATTAAGCAATTATTGGTGAATATATTCCATATGTCTTTTGCATTAAACTACTATGCTGCAAATAAGTTGAATAGTATACTAAAATAGAATTTTATGGTGAAAGTGCTGCACTCACTATGCCAGCAAATTAGGAAAACTCAGCAGTGGCCATAGGGCCAGAAAAGGTCAGTTTTCATTCCAATCCCAAAGAAAGGCAATGCCAAAGAATGAACAGACTACTACACAATTACACTCATCTCACAAACTAACAAAGTAATGCCCCCAATTCTCCAAGCTAGAATTCAATTGTGTGTGAACCAAGAAATTCCAGTTGTTCAAGCTGGATTTAGAAAAATCAGAGGAACCAGAGATCAAATTGCCAACATCCGTTGGATGACAGAAAAAGCATGAGAATTCCAGAAAAACATCTACTTCTGATTCATTGACTACACTAAAGTCCTTGATTGTGTGTATCACAACAAACTGTGGAAAATTCTTTGAGAGATGGGACTACCAGACCAACTTATCTGTCTCCTGAGAAACATGTATGTAGGTCAAGAAGCAAATTGTTCCTTGTATGGAACAACTGACTGGTTCAGGGTTGAGAATGGAGTATGACAAAGCTGTTTATTGTCACCCTGTTTATTTAACTTATATGCAGAGCACATCATGAGAAATGCTGGGCTGCATGAGTTACAGGCAGAATCAAGATTTCCTGCAGAACTATCAACAACCTCACATAAGCAGAGGATATCACTCTAATGGCAGAAAATTAAGAGGAACTAATTGAACCTCTTGTTGAGGGTGAAGGAAAAGAGTGAAAAAGCCAGCTTAAAATTAAATATTAAAAAAACTAAGATCATGGAATCCAGTCCCATCACTTCATGGCCAATAAAAGGGAAAAGTTGGAAGCACTGACAGATTTCCTCTTCTTAGGCTCTAAAATCACTGTGGATGTTGACTGCATTCATAAAATTAGAAGATGACTGCTTCTTGGCAGGAAAGCTATGACAAATTAGACATTGTGTTAAAAAACAAAGACATCACTTTGATGACAAAGGTCCATGTAGTCAAGCCTGCTGCTGCTGCTAAGTCGCTTCAGTCATGTCCGACTTTGTGCGACCCCATAGACAGCAGCCCATAAGGCTCCCCTGTCCCTGGGATTCTCCACGCAAGAATACTGGAGTGGGTTGCCACTTCCTTCTCCAATGCATGAAAGTGAAAAGTGAAAGTGGAGTCGCTCAGTCGTGTCCGACTCTTGGCAACCCCATGGACTGCAGCCCACTAGGCTCCTCCATCCATGGGATTTTCCAGGCAAGAGTACTGGAGTGGGGTGCCATTGCCCTCTCTGAAATCTCTGTAACAGTTAATCTATATGACAGGTGGGTACTAAGATGTTTCCATTCTCTAGATATGAAAATGGAGGATTAATAGTCTAGTCATATAGCTATAAATGATTGAATCATTATCCCATCTTATCCATCCCAGAGCCTGCACTCATTACCACAACCCTATATTGTGTATTATCCTCACTGTAAGAAGATTTTAAATTAACCTACAGTTCAAAATTATTCTTAAAAAAAAAAAAAAAAAAACATCTGGATAAGTGAGAGAAGACATACTGAGAGTGGTTAGTCTCGCCTATGATCAGGCATGGAAGCTCAAGAGAAATTAAACAAGTTTTGTGTTTAAATATAATTTAAAGGGAAGGATTTGAAGAGTGACAAGAAGAAATTTCCATTTGCAATGAAACTGTTCTAGAAGGATGACTTTTAACTCACATTTTCTGATGCTGTTAGCTGAGTGAGTCAGTGTGTACATGGGTGTGTATGAGCAACTTCATGAACAACCAAGGCTACCCAGTAAGCAACCAAACTTAGAAATTTGACTCTGATTCCCCCTGGGGCACTGATAGAAACCTAGTAGGAAAGCAAACTTCATTAATTTCAGTACAGGATCAAGCATGGTTTTATTTAGAGTTTGTTTGTTTTTCCTACATTCCTTTGTCTTTGTCACTTAAGACTTTTTTTTTTTTCCTTAAGCTCTGAGTTGTTATGGAAACAATCTATTTCTTCTAAGACTAACTTTCTTTAAGCCCAGAGCTAATGATTACACACACACACACACAAAAACAAGGCATCTTGCTCAAATGAATGTTTTTCCTTAAACTCTGTACTAATGATTATATAACAACAATATGTCCTGCTGAAGGACATGTTTCTCCTTCTTAAGGACCTTCTGACTAATTCTGTTATCTTAAAATATATGTTGTGAGAGTGGGTCTGGTACATTTCTATTGTTAGTAACCAATGGAAAAAGTATATAAGGCCTTGATAAGACTAGTGAGCAGGGCACTCTCTGCCCCCTTGTGATGCGCATGTCAGACACTTTCTCTCACTTTTTCACTGTAACAAAACTTTTGCTGCACAAAGCTCTGAGTGACTGAAGCTGCATCTTTGGTCCTGAAGCGAAATTGTCTCCTTTGGAGATCACGAATCCGACACCATTAACTGTAAGCTGTCACTAGTATTGTGTGATCCAGACAATACAGGTAAGGGAACACGGAGGATACAGAATGTCCTGGATGATAGCAGACATGCTGTAAGTGGCACAGATATCATGTTACGAGGAGGGCTCTCCTTCTAATGCTTACAAAGACAACATGCATTATTCAGGGACAAGATTTCTTATTCACAAAGAAAGTTGAAAAAGTGTCCATTGATTTCAGAATTGTCTGGAGAAACAATCTAAGTATTTATTCAGCACAAAGTTAGCTGGGTATTCAGATCAGATCAGATCAGATCAGTTGCTCAGTCGTGTCCGACTCTTTACGACCCCATGAATCACAGCATGCCAGGCCTCCCTGTCCATCACGAGCTCCCGGAGTTCACTCAGACTTACGTCCATCGAGTCAGTGATGCCATCCAGCCATCTCATCCTCTGCGTCCCCTTCTCCTCCTGCCCCCAATCCCTCCCAGCATCAGAGTCCTTTCCAATGAGTCAACTCTTCACATGAGGTGGCCAAAGTACTGGAGTTTCAGCTTTAGCATCATTTCTTCCAAAGAAATCCCAGGGCTGATCTCCTTCAGAATGGACTGGTTGGATACCCTTGCAGTTCAAGGGATTCTCAAGAGTCTTCTCCAACACCACCATTCAAAAGCATCAATTCTTCAGTGCTCAGCCTTCTTCACAGTCCAACTCTCACATCCATACAGGAAAAACCATAGCCTTGACTAGACGAACCTTTGTTGGCAAAGTAATGTCTCTACTTTTGAATATGCTGTCTAGGTTGGTCATAACTTTCCTTCCAAGGAGTAAGCGTCTTTTAATTTCATGGCTGCAGTCACCATCTGCAGTGATTTTGGAGCCCAGAAAAATAAAGTCTGACACTGTTTCCACTGTTTCCCTATCTATTTCCCATGAAGTGTTGTGACCGGATGCCATGATCTTCGTTTTCTGAATGTTGAGCTTTAAGCCAACTTTTTCACTCTCCACTTTCACTTTCATCAAGAGGCTTTTGAGTTCCTCTTCACTTTCTGCCATAAGGGTGGTGTCATCTGCATATCTGAGGTTATTGATATTTCTCCCGGCAATCTTGATTCCAGCTTGTGTTTCTTCCAGTCCAGTGTTTCTCATGATGTACTCTGCATAGAAGTTAAATAAACAGGGTGACAATATACAGCCTTGACGAACTCCTTTTCCTATTTAGAACCAGTCTGTGGTTCCATGTCCAGTTCTAACTGTTGCTTCCTGACCTGCATACAAATTTCTCAGGAGGCTGGGTATTAGGCAGCTAATTTTTTCTATTAGCAGAAAAAATTAAATTACCTTAAAAATTGAGATAAACTTCTCCAGCCCACATTTACTAGTTAACTCAATTTCCTGTCTTCTGAATTATGTTTTCCTCCCTAAGGTATGTTGTTGTTCAGTCACTCAGTTGTGTCTGACTCTTTGCGACCCCATGGACTGCAGCACCCTGGACTTCCTTGTCCTTCACCATCTTTCAGAGCTTGTTCAAACTCATGCCCATTGAGTCAGTGATGCCATCCAACCACCTCATCCTTTATCATTCCCTTCTCCTCTTGCCTTCAATCTTACCCAGCATCAGGGTCTTTTCTAATGAGTTGGCTCTTCACATCAGGTGACCAAAGTATAGGAGCTATAGCTTCAGCATCAGTCCTATCAATGAATATTCAGGATTGATTTCCTGTAGGATAAAAATGAGTATCAATTATTAGACTAGACAGGCAAGTGTAAAGAAAACTTACACTTAAGTACATCCTATGTATATCAGCATTGTGATACATGTTTCCCATATCTTAATTATTTGATCCACAAAAAAGAAAGCTATGAGGATTATAATCTCCATTTTATAGTCAAATAATCTAAGGCTTATTATAGAAAAGGTTAAGTTGTTTGTACTGTGTCACACTGTTTTAAATTAAAAATTTTTCTATGAAAATCCACCTGATGAATTTCAAAGATTTTCTCCACTGTGTCATATTGTACAAGCCCATAGACATAAATGTTTGCTGTTTACAGGCCACCATGAAGTGACATGCTCTAATTATGACTCAACAGAATAAGTGTTAAGTATGTGAAGAAAGTTTTATACATTCTAATGCTAGGTGGAAGCTAAATATCTGACTTAAATGGATGATTTCAATATTTTTGGCTAAATGGTTATTTAAATAAGGTTGATTGGATAAGAATGTTTTTAACTTATCAAGTAATTTTGCTAGATTAATAAGAACTAAAATATCACTGCAAAACTACTGTTTTGTAAATGTCTATTTCAGCCGCTGACATTGTGTAAATTAAAAATCAGATTCTTCCAAGGTTTTGTCTTTTTTTATATACATTTTGTGTTTCTTCACTTTTTAAATGAAATCAATTGCAACTACTTTTAATATATTGTGATTCCAGCTTCTTCCAGAATCTATGTCATGCTTAAATGATCCATTATACCTTTCAGCCCCAGGTCTGAGCCCTGAACACTCCAAAAGTCTCCTTGGGTCCTTGTAGACCCAAGCACTGTACCCTAATGCCTCCACTGCTCGCACAGGTCCCAGCTAGCTGACTGCAACCCACCTCCAAAGCCACTTCCAATTGTGCCCACCCTTGTGGACACACCCATGGAAGCTTGCACTCCAGTTGGTATACATGAGCATGTGAGCTCTGCGTCAACATCAAAAGCACATGTTGGTAAAAGCAACACATGCAGAGGTGGGGCTGACATGGAAGATCAAAAGACCTATGTTCAGTTCAGATCAGTTCAGTTGCTCAGTCGTGTCTGAATCTTTGCAATCCCATGGATTGCAGCCACCAGGCCTCTCTGTCCATCACTAACTCCCAGAGTTTATCCAACTCATGTCCACTGAGTCAGTGATGCCATCCAACCGTCTCATCCTCTGTCATCCCCTTCTCCTCTTGCCTTCAATCTTTCCAGCATCAGGGTCTTTTCAAATGAGTCAGTTCTTCACATCGGGTGGCCAAAGTATTGAAGTTTCAGCTTCAACATCTGTCCTTCCAATGAACACTCAGGACTCATCTCCTTTAGGATGGACTGGTTGGATCTCCTTCCAGTCCAAGGGACTCTCAAGAGTCTTCTCCAACACAATTCAAAAGCATCAATTATTTAGTGCTCGGCTTTCTTTATAATCCAACTCCCACATCCATACATGACTACTGGAAAAACAATAGCCTTTACTAGATGGACCTTAGTTGACAAAGTAATGTCTCTGCTTTTAATATGCTGTCTAGGTTGGTCATAACTTTCCTGCCAAGAACTAAGTGTCTTAATTTCATGGCTGCAGTCACCATCTGCAGTGATTTGGAAGCCCCCCAAAATAAAGTCTGCTACTGTTTCCACTGTTTCCCCATCTATTTGCCATTAAGTGATGGGACCAGGTGCCATGCTCTTACTTTTCTGAATGTTGAGCTTTAAGCCAACTTTTCACTCTCCTCTTTTACTTTCATCAAGAGCCTCTTTAGTTCTTCACTTTATGCCATAAAGGTAGTGGCATCTGCATATCTGAGGTTATTGGTATTTCTCCCAGCAATCTTGATTCCAGCTTGTGCTTCTTCCAGCCCAGTGTTTCTCATAATGTACTCAAAATATAAGTTAAGTAAGTAGGGTGACAATATACAGTCTTGATGTACTCCTTTTCCTATTTGTAACCAGTCTGTTCTATGTCCAGTTTTAACTGTTGCTTCCTGACCTGCATACAGATTTCTCAGTAGGCAGGTCAGCAGTCTGGCATTCCCATCGCTTTCAGATTTTTCCACAGTTTATTGTGATCCATACAGACAAAGTCTTTGGCATAGTCAATAAAGCAGAAATAGATGTTTTTCTGGAACTCTCTTGCTTTTTTGATGATCCAGCAGATGTTGGCAATTTGATCTCTGGCTCCTCTGCCTTTTCTAAATCCAGCTTGAACATCTGGAAGTTCACGGTCCACATATTGTTGAAGCCTGGGTTGGAGAATTTTGAGCATTACTTAACTAGTGTGTGAGATGAGTGCAATTGTGTGATAGTTTGAGCATTCCTTGTCATTGCCTTTCTTTGGGATTGGAATGAAAACCAACCGTTTCCAGGCCTGTGGCTATTGCTGAGTTTTCCAAATTTACTGGCATATTGAGTGCAGCACTTTCACAGCATCATCTTTTAGGATTTGAAATAGCTCAACTGGAATTCCATCACCTCTACTAGCTTTGTTTGTGGTGATGCTTCCTAAGGCCCACTTGACTTCACATTCCAGTATGTCTGGCTCTAGGTAAGTCATCACACCATCATGATTATCTGGGTCATGAAGATCTTTTTTGTACAGTTCTTCTATGTATTCTTGCCACTTCTTCTTAATATCTTCTGCTTCTGTTAGGTGCATACAATTTCTGCCTTTTATTAAGCATATCTTTGCATGAGATGTTCCCTTGCCATCTCTAATTTTCTTGAAGAGATGTCTAGTCTTATGTAGACCTATGTAGATGCCCCTAAAGAGGCAGCAGATGGCTGTAGCTCAATAATGGAGAAAGGACACTAATAGCAGAGGCACCAGGGAATTATTATTTTTGTTTTATTTTTACTTTTATCTTTAATTTATTCTATTTATTTTTGCTGCTGCTGTTTGCTTTTTTTGTTTCACTTTTCAAATATATTTTTATTTCTATAATTTTATTTTATTTTTATTAGTTGTTACTATTCTATTTTTTTTTGTTGTTATTGTTAGTTTATTATTTTTGCTTTCTACTTATTTTGTTTTGTTTATTCCTTCTTTTATTTATTATTATTTTTTTATTATTTTTCAGTGTTTGTCCTTTGTTCTCTTAGGTTTCTTTCAGTATTTTTTTTTAAGTTTAATTTTTGTTTCATGTTTAGGTACTTTGTTTTTTATTGGTTTTGGTTTTGGGGGTCTTCTGTTTGTTTGGGTATCTTCTGTTTTTGCTTTCTTTGTTTTTTCCTTGTTGGTTTCTTTTTTATTTGCTTATCTGTTATTTCTCCTGGGTTTTATTCATCTGTTTCCTTTTATATTATTATTTTACATTTGTGTGCTTGTTTTTAATTTTTTGTCATGGGCTTTGTTTATTTTTTGCTTTTTGTTTTGTTTTTCCACTGTGCACATCTTCATGGGTCTTGGGTCCCAGGCTGGGGGTTGAGCCTAGGCCACTGTAGTGGGAGTGCCAGGTTCAAGCTTCAGGGCAATCAAAGGACTTCAGGCCCCAGGTAATATTAATCAATGTATGCTTTCCCCACTGGTCGTTATCTTGGCACCAAGACCTAACTCCACCCAACTGCCTGCAAGATCCAGTGCTGTATGGCTCAGGCCAAGCAACCAGCAAGACAGAAACACAGTTTCCACTATCAGTGAAAATGAGATGATAGAGAAATATGTTATAGATTAAAGAACAAGGTAAAAACCTAAAGACCATATAAATGAGGAGTAAACAGACAATCTTTCTGAAAAAAAAAAATTCAGAGAAATGATAGTAAAGATGATCCAATATTTAAGAACTAGAATGAATGCACACAGATCAAGAAAAGAAGTTTAACAAGGACCTAGAAGTACTAAAGAAAAAACAAATAGTGAGGGCAAGCATAATAAGTGAAATGAGAAATACATTGCAAGGAATCAATAGCAGAATAACAGAGGAAGAAGAATAAGTCAGTTGAAAGATAGAATGGTGAAAGTAATTGCCACAGAACAGAATAAAGAAAACAAGAATAAAAAGAAATGAGGACAGGCTCAAGCACCTCTTTGACAACATTAAATGCAGCAGCATTTGTACTATAGGAGTACTAAAGAAAGAAAATGGGAATAATCTGAGAAAATATTTCAAGAGATTCTGCTGCAAACTTCCCTACTATGGGAAATGATGCAGCCACTCATGTCCAGGGAGCACAGAGAATCCCATACAGGATAAACCCAAGAAGAAATGCACAGTTCAGTTCAGTTCAGTCGCCCAGTCGTGTTCAAATCTTTGTGACCCCATGAATCGCAGCATGCCAGGCCTCCCTGTCCATCACCAACTCCCGGAGTTCACTCAGACTCACGTCCATCGAGTCAGTCAGTGATGCCATCCAGCCATCTCATCCTCTGTCGTCCCCTTCTCCTCCTGCCCCCAATCCCTCCCAGCATCAGAGTCTTTTCCAATGAGTCAACTCTTCGCATGTGGTGGCCAAAGGACTGGAGTTTCAGCTTTAGCATCATTCCCTCCAAAGAAATCCCAGGGCTGATCTCCTTCTGAATGGACTGGTTGGATCTCCTTGCAGTCCAAGGGACTCTCAAGAGTCTTCTCCAACACCACACTTCAAAAGCATCAATTCTTAGGTGCTCAGCCTTCTTCACAGTCCAACTCTCACATCCATACATGACCACTGGAAAAACCATAGCCTTGACTAGACAGACTTTTGTTGGCAAAGTAATGTCTCTGCTTTTGAATATGCTATCTAGGGTGGACATAACTTTCCTTCCAAGGAGTAAGTGTCTTTTAATTTCATGGTTGCAGTCACTATGTGCAGTGATTTTGGAGCCCCCAAAAATAAAATCTGACACTGTTTCAACTGTTTCCCCATCTATTTCCCATGAAGTGATGGGACTGAATGCCATGATCCTCATTTTCTGAATGTTGAACTTTAAGCCAACTTTTTCACTCTCCTCTTTCACTTTCATCAAGAGGCTTTTGAGTTCCTCTTCACTTTCTGCCATAAGGGTGGTGTCATCTGCATATCTGAGGTTATTGATATTTCTCCCAGCAATCTTGATTCCAGCTTGTGTACAGAGACATATATTAATCAATCTAAGAAAAATTAAATGCAAATAAAAATATTAATAGCAGCAAAGAAAAAGCAAAAACTAACAAACATGGGAGGTCTCATAAGGTTATAAATGGATTTTTCAGCAGAAAACCTGAAGGTAGCAGGAAGTGTTAGGATATATTTAAAGTGATGAAAGTAGAAAAAAAAAAAAATAAAGTGATGAAAGGGAAAAACCTATAAACAAGATTAGTCTACCCAGCAAGTATCAAATTCAGATTCAATGGAGAATTTAAATGCTGTACACTCCAGGTTTGATGCAGGATACAGGAAGCTTGGGGCTGGTGCACTGGGATGACCCAGAGGGTTGGTATGGGGAGGGAGGTGGGAGGGGGGTTCAAGATGTGGGAACGTGTGTACACCAGTGGCAGATGCATGTTGATGTATGGCAAAACCAATACAATATTGTAAAGTAAAAACAATAATAATAATAAAGAAAGAAAGAAAATAAAAATGGGACTGATAAAAAAAGAAATGTGATCCATTTCAAATTTATTCTTATATATGTGTAAAAGAAGAATATAAATTCATCTTTTTAAAATGGCAAAAAAATAAATAAATTCTGTACAGACAAGCAAAAGCTCAGAGAATTCAATACAATCAAACTAGTTTTACAACAAATGCTAGAGGACTTCTCTAGGCAGAAAACATGAGAAAAGAAAAAGACCTACAAAACACATCTAAAAATACAACAAAGAAAATGGTAACAGGAACTACCTTAAATGAAGATGGATTGAATGTTCCAATCAGAAGAAACAAACTGGCTGAATGGATATGAAATCAAAACCCATGTATATCTTGTCTACAAGAGATCCACTTCAGACCTAGAGACACAGACTGAAAAAGAGGGTGGTGAGAAAAGACATTACATGCAAATGGAAATTAAAGGAAATCTGGAGTAGTAATCCTCATATCAGACAAAATAGACTTTAAAATAAAGACTCTTATAAGAGGCAAAGAAGGATACTATCTAATGATCAAGGGAATAATCCAAGAAGAAGATATAACAATTGTAAATAGTTATAGAACCACCATAGAAACACATCAATACATAAAGCAAATCCTAACAGCCATAAAAGGGTAAATCAACAGTAACACAATAAAAATGGAAGACATTAACATCCCACTACGCAAATGGACAGATCATCCAGAAAGAAAATTAAGAAGGAAGCAAGCTTTAAATGACAATTTTGACCAGAAAGACTTATTGATATTTATAGGATATTGCATCCCAAAGAAGCAGAATATACTTTCTTCTCAAGTGCACACTGAACATTCTCAAGGATAAATCACATCTTGGGTCACAAATCAAGGTTTAATAAATTAAAGAAAATTGAAATAATATCAATCACCTTTTCTGACAACAATGTTAGAGATTAGAATCAAATACAATAAAAACTGTAAAAAACACAAACATGTGGAAATTAAACAATATGTCACTTAATAACCAAAAAGTCACTGAAGAAATCAAAGGGAAAATAAAAAAATACACAGAAAACTTAGGGAATGTAGGAAAAGCAGTACTAAGAGGGACGTTTCTAGCAATACAGTCCTACTCAAGAAACAAGGAAAATCTAAAATAAACAACCTAACCTCACATCTAAAGCAGCTAGAGGTAAAAAGAACAACAAAAACCCAAAGTTTGCAGAAAGGAAAAAAATCACAAAGATCATAGAAGAAATGAGTGAAAGATAAATGAAGGAAACAATTGCAATGATTAGAGAAACTAAAAGCTATTTCTTTAAAAAGATAAATAAACTTGATAAGCCTTTTGCCAAACTCATCAAGAAACAAAAAAGAGGAGTTAATAAAATTAGAAATGAAAAAGAATTTAAGGCTGACACTACAGAAATACAGAGGATCATAAGAGACTAGTAAAAGCAACCTCATTCCAATAAAAAAGACAACCTGGAAGAAATGGACAACTTCTTAATAAAGAATAACCTAATCCACTGAGCCACCAGGGAAGCCCTACAAGACTAAACTAAGAAGAAATAGAAAATATGAACAAACCAATAACACATAATGAAACTGAAACTCCGATTCAACATCTTCAAACAAAAGTCCAGGACCAGATGGCTTGACAGGTAAATTCTGTCAAGCATCTAGCAAAGAGCTACCACCAATCCTTCTCAAACTCTTCCAAAATATTACAGAAGAAGGAACACTCCCAAACTCATTCTATGAGGTCATCATCACACTGAAACCAAAACCAAAGATATCACAAAAAAATAATATTTCTGGTCTATATCAATAATGAACACAGATGCAAAAATCCTGAACAAATTACAAGCGATCCTAATCCAACAACACATTAAAAAGGCCATAGATCATGATCTAGTGGGATTTATCCCAGGGGTGCAAGGATTTTTTTCACTATACACAAAATCTAAAATAAACAACCTAAACTCACATCTAAATCAACTAGAGAAAAAAAGAACAACCCAAACCCAGAGTTTACAGAAAGAAAAAAAAAATCAAAAAGATCATAGGAGAAATAAATGAAAGAGAAATGAAGGAAACAATTGCAATGATACACATTAACTGAAGAACAAAAACCACATGATCCCCTCAACAGAAGCAGAAAAAGCATTTCACAAAATTCAACACCTATTTATGACAAAAACTCTCAAAAAACTGAGCATAGAGGAACCTGCTGCTACTGCTGCTGCTAAGTCACTTCAGTCATGCCCGACTCTGTGCGACCCCATAGACGGCAGCCCACCAGGCTCCCCCATCCCTGGGATTCTCCAGGCAAGAACATTGGAGTGGGTTGCCATTTCCTTCTGCTGAGGAACCTACCCCAGCATAATAAAGACCATATAAAACAAATACTCAACAAATATCATTCTCAATGGTGAAACACTGAAAGCATTTCTTCCAAGATCAGGAACATCAAGAATGTTCACTCTAACCAGTATTATTGAACAAAGTTTTGTAAGTCCTACTTATGGCAGTCAGAGAAGAAAAGAAATAAAAAAAGAAATCCAAATTGGAAAAGAAGTAAAACTGTCACTGTTTGCAGATGACACGTGATTGTTCATTTAGTCATTCATGTCTGACTTTTTACCACCTCATGGACTGAGCATGACAGACTTCCCTGTTCTTCAACATCATGGAGACTCCTCAAACTTAAGTCCATTAAGTCAGTGATGCCTTGCAACCATCTCATCCTCTGTTGTCCACTTCTCCCCCTGCTTTCAATCTTTCCCAGCATCAGGGTCTTTTCCAATGAGTCAGTTCTTTACATCAGGTGCCAAAATATTGAAGCTTCAGCATCAGTCCTTCCAATGAATATTCAAGACTGCTTTCCTTTAGGATTGAATGGTTGGATCTCCTTGCAGTCCAAGGGACTCTCAAGTTCTAATACCACAGTTCAAAAAAATAAATTCTTTGGCACTTAGCCTTCTTTATGTTCCAACTCTCATATCCATACATAACTACTGAAAAAAACATAGCTTTGACTATATGGACTATGTTGGCAGAGTAATATCTCTGCTTTTTAACATGCTATCTAGGTTTGTCATAAATTTTCTTCCAAAAGCATCTTTTAATTTCATGGCTGCAGTCACCATCAGCATTGATTTTGGAGCCCAAGAAAATAAAGTCTGTCACTGTTTCCATTGTTTCCTCATCTACTTGCCATGAAGTGATGGGGCCAGATGCCATGATCCTCATTTTTTTAATGATGAGTTTTAAGCTAACTTTCTCAATCTCCTTTCACTTTCATCAAGAGGCTCTTTAGATCCTCTTTGCTTACTGCTACAAAGGTGGTGTTATCTACATATCTGAAGTTATTGATATTTCTCCTGGCAATCTTGATGCCAACTTGTCATTCACCCAGCCCAACATTTCACATGATGTACTCTGCATATAAATTATATAAGACAGGGCAACAATATACAGCCTTGATGCACTCATTTCCCAATTTTAAATCAGTCTGTTGTTCTATGTTTGGTTCTAATTGTAGCTTCTTAATCTGCATACAGATTTCTTAGGAGGCACGTCACATGGTCGAGTATTCCAATCTCTTGAAGAATTTTCCAGTTTGTTGTGATCCACACAGTCAAAGGCTTTAGCATAGTCAATGAAGCAGAAATAGATGTTGTACTTTTTTTCCCCAGAATTCTTTTGCCTTTTCAATGATCCAGTGAATGTTGGCAATTTGATCTCTGGTTCCTCTGCCTTTTCTAAATCCAGCTTGAAAATCTGGTAGTTCTTGGTTCACGTACTGTTGAGGCCTATCTTGGAGGATTTTGATTATGATCTTGCTCACATGCGAAATGAGTGCAATTGTGCAGTAGTTTGATCTTTCTTTGGTGTTGCCTTTCTTTGGGATTGGAATAAAAGCCTACTGTTTCCAGTCCTCTGGCCACTCCTGGGCTTTCCAATTTGTTTGGCATATTGAGTGCAGCACTATAAAAGTATCATCATTTAGAATTTTCTTTTATTTTTTGAAAATTTATTTATTTTAATTAGAGGCTAATTACTTTAAATATTATATTGGTTTTGCCATACATCAACATGAATCCACCACGAGTGTACACGTGTTCCCAATCCTGAACCCCTCTCCCACCTCCCTCCCCATACCATCTCTCTGGGTCATCCCAGTGCACCAGCCCCAAGCTTCCTGTATCCTGCATCGAACCTAGACTGGCGATTCATTCCTTATATGATATCATACATGTTTCAATGTCATTCTCCCAAATCATCCCCCCCCCACAGAGTCCAAAAGACTGTTCTATACAGAGCAAAGTAAGCCAGAAAGAAAAACACCAATATAGTATACTAATGCATTTAGAGTTTTAAATAGCTCAGCTGGAATTAAGATTTCAACAGAAAATTACTGGTCCTAATGAATGAATTTGATAAAGGTGCAGAATTTAAAATGTATACACAAAAATCTCTTGTATACACTAATGATCATTGCAACAGAAAGTAAAAAATACCTATGAATAAAACTTCTTAAGGAGGGATAATACCAGTACTAAGAAAACAATAAGATACAAATGAAAGAAATCAAAACAAGACAGAATGGATGGAGAGATAGACCCATGTTCTTGGATTGGCAATCCATTCAATATCAGAGTAATCCAAATCTAGGCCCTAACCAGTAATGCTGAAGAAGCTGAAGTTGAAGGGTTCTGTGAAGACCTAAAACACCTTCTAGAACTAACAGCCCCAAAATATGTCCTCTTCATTATAGGGGACTAGAATGCAAAAGTAGGAAATCAAGAAACACCTGGAGTAACAGGCAAATTTGCTCTTGGAGTACAAAACAAAGCAGGTCAAAGGATAACAGAGTTTTGCCAAGAGAACATGCTGGTCATAGCAAACACTCTCTTCCAACAACACAAGAGAAAACTGTATACATAGACATCACCAGATGGTTAATACTGATATCAGATTGAATGTATTCTTTGCAGCCAAAGATGCAGAAGCTCAACACAGTCAGCAAAAACAAGACTGGAAACTGACTGTGGCTCAGATCATGAACACTTTATTACCAAATTCAGACTTAAATTGAAGAAAGTAGGGAAAACCACTAGACCATTCAGGTATGACCTAAAACAAATCCCTTATGGCTAGACAGTGGAAGTGACAGATTCAGGGGATTAGATCTGATAGAGTGCCTGAAGATCTATGGATGGAGGTTCATGACATTGTATCAAGTGATCAAGACCATCACAAAGAAAAAGAAAGGCAAAAAGGAAAAAGTGTTGGCTGAGGAGGCCTTAAAATTGCTGAGAAAATAAGAGAAACTAAAGTCAAAGCAGAAAAGGAGAGATATACCCATTTAATGCAGAGTTCCAAAGAATTGCAAAGAGAGATAAGAAAGCCTTTCTCAGCGATCGATGCAAGGAAAAAGTGGAAAACAATAGAATGAGAAAGACTAGAGATCTCTTCAAGAAAATTAGAGATACCAAGGGAACATTTCAAGCAAAGATGATCACAATAAAGGACAGAAAATGTATAGACTTAACAGAAGCAGAAAATATTAAGAGATGGCAAGAATACAAAGAAGAACTATACAAAAAAGACCTTCATGACCCAGATAACCATGATGGTGTGATAACCTACCTAGAGCCAGAAATCCTGGAATTTGAAATCAAGTAGGCCTTAGGAAGCATCACTACAAACAAAGCTAATGGAAGTGATGGAATTCCAGTTGAGCTATTTCAAATCCTAAAAGATGATGCTGTGAAAGTGCTGCACTCAATATGCCAGCAAATTTGGAAAACTCAGCAGTGGCCACAGGGCTGAGAAAGTTCTGCTTTCATCCCAATCCCAAAGAAAGGCAATGCAAAAGAATATTCAAAGTATCACACAATTGCACTCATCTCACACACTAGCAAAGTAATACTCAAAATTTTCCAAGTCAGGCTTCAACAGTATGTGAACCATGTACTTCCAGATTTTTAAGGTGGATTTAGAAAAGGCAGAGGAACCAGAGATCAAATTGCCAACATCTGCTGGGTCATTGAAAAAGCAAGAGTGTGCCAGAAAAACATCTACTTCTGCTTTATTGACTACATCAAAGCTTTTGACTGTGTGGATGATAATAAACTGTGGAAAATTCATAAAGAGATAGGAACACCAGAACTCCTGACCTGCCTCCTAAGAAATCTGTAGGCAGGTCAAGAAGCAACAGTTAGAACTGGACATGAAACAATAGACTGGTTCCATCTCAGGACAGGAGTTTGTCATGGCTGTATATTGTCACCCTGCTTATTTAACTTATATGCAGAGTACATATTGTGAAATGCTGTATTGTATGAAGCACAAGGTGGAATAAAGATTGCCAGGATAAATATCCATAACCTCAAATACGCAGATGACACTGCACTTATGGCATAAAGTGAAGAAGACTAAGGAGCATCTTGATAAAAGTGAAAAAGAAGAGTGAAAAAGTTGACTTAAAGCTCAACATTCAGAAAACTAAGATTATGGCATCTGGCCACATCATTTCATGGCAAATAGATGGGGAAATAATGGAAATAGTGAGAGACTTTATATTTGGGGGCTCCAAAATAAATGATGATGGTGACTGCAGCCATGAAATTAAAAGATGCTTTCTCCTTGGAAGAAAAGCTATGACCAAACTAAACAGCTATTTAAAAGCAAAGACATTATTAACAAAGTTCCAACTTGTCAAAGTTGTGGTTTTTCCAGTACTCATGTATGGATGTGAGAGTTGGACTATAAAGAAAGCTGAACACTGAAGAATTGATGCTTTTGAACTGTGGTGTTGAAGAAGATTTTTGAAAGTCTCTTGGACTGCAAGGAGATGCAACCAGTCCATCCTAAAGGAAATCAGTCCTGAATATTCCCTGGAAGGGCTGATGCTGCAGCTGAAACTCCAATACTTGGCCAGTTGATGCTAAGCACTGACACATTGGAAAAGACCCTGATACTGGAAAATATTGAAGGCAGGAGGAGGTGATGACAGAGGATGAGATGGTTGGATGGCATCACCATTGTGATGGACAGGATTTTCAGTAGGCTCCAGGAGTTGGTGTTGGATGCCACAGTCCATGGGGTCACAAAGAGTTGGCCACGACTGAAGGACTGAACTGAACTTTATTGAAAGAATCAATACTGTAACAATGACTGTACTACCCAAAGCAATCTACAGATTCAGTGCAATCCCTATAAAATTACCAATGACATTCTTTACAGTATTAGAAATCTTACAACTTTTATGAAATCTCAAAAGACCACAAATAGCCAGAGCAACCTTGAGAAAGAAAAGTGGAGCCAGAGGAATCATGTTCCATGATTTTTGACTCCACTACAAAGTAACAGTAATCAAGTCAGTATGGTACTTGCACATAAAAACAAATATAGATTAATGGAACAGGTTACAAAGTCCAGAGACAAATCTAGTCACCAACTGTCACCTAATCTATGACAAAGGAGGCATGGATATACAATGGATAAAAGATAATCCTTAAATGAATGATGCTGAGACAATTAGAAAACTACATGTAAAAGAAATTAAAACACTCTCTAACACTTTACACAAAAATAAACTTAAAATGGATTAAAGAAGTAAATATAAGGCTAGATACTATAAAACTCTTAGAGGGAAACATAGAGAGAACACCTTTGACATGAATCACGGCAAGATCTTTTTTTTTTTTTAACCTATAGTAATGAAAATAAAAACAAAAATAAACAATTTAGATTCAAACAAACCTAAAAGATTTTGCACAGCAAAGGAAACCATAAGCAAGATGAAAAGACAACATTTAGAATGGGAAGAAATATTTTCAAGTGAAAGGACAAAAAAGGTAAATTGATTTCCAAAATATATAAACCGCTTCTGCAACTAAATATCAAAACAAAACAAAAAGAAAAACAAAAAAACCTAATCACAAATTGGGCAGAAGTCCTAAATAGATGTTTCTTGAAAGAAGACATGTATATGGCCAAATAGCACATGAAAAGATAGTCAACATCACCAATTACTAGAGAAATGCAGATAAAACTACAATGAGGTATCAATTCACACCAGTCAAAATAGCCTTCATCAAAAATCAATAAACAATAAATTATGGACAGGGTATGGAGAAAATTTAATTCTCTTACGCTGTTGGTAGGAAAGTAAATTGATGTAGCCACTGTGGAAAACAATATGGAAGTTCCTTGCAAAACAAAAATAGAATTACTATATGACCTAGCAATCCCACTCCTGGGCATATAACTGGAAGAAACCATATCAAAATATACATGCAACTCATTGTTCATTGCAGGACTATTTACAATAGCCAGGACATGGAAGCAACCTAAATATCCATCATCTGAGGAATGGATAATGATGATGTGGTACATATATACAATCACATATTAGTCAGCCATAAAAAAGAATGAAACTGAGCGATTTGCAGAGATATAGATGGACTTAGAGAGACTTTCATACAGAGTGAAGTAAGTCAGATAACAAACATTGTATTTTGATGCCTATTTTTAGATTCTAGAGACATGGTACAGATGAACCTATTTGCAAAGCAGAAATACAGACAGCGAGAATAGATTTATGAACACCAAGGGGGAAAAGGAAGCATGGGATGAATTGAGAAATTAGGATTGACATATATATACTACTATTTATAAAATAGATAACTAATGAGAAACTTTTGTAGAGCTCAGGGAACTTTACTGTGGTTATCTAAATAGGAAGGAAGTACCAAAAAGAGGGGATATTTGTTTACATAAAACTGATTCACTTTGCTGTACAGCAGAAACTAAGAGAACATTGTAAAGAAACTATACTCCAAAAAAAAATTTTTTTAAACAAAAACATGTTAAATAATACACAAATATACTAACAAACAAAGAGATTTTCTCACTAAGAATTACTCTGTCATCAATTATTTAAATAGCTTTTTTCTTCCTTCTGTCACAGTGTTCTGGGTTTTCTTTTTATTTCCTTTTCTG